>NW_026871594.1:0-84719 GCF_028564815.1 Eubalaena glacialis | reverse complement strand
TGCATACCAACAGTAGAGCCCAAAGACCATCATGAGGCATGAGGTTGCTCAGAAGGCACAGATGACACTTTGGGTACACAGTGATTTTCCTCGGAAACTGGTGCAGACGTGAGCGTCCTCAGATATGTGAAAGGCACACCAGCATTACAGCACTTCAGTGGTGAAAGCCTCGGGTCTACTTGTGACCACCAACTTTGCTGATGGAAACACTGCCCCTTACTTTGAGTGTGCCGCTCAGTCGACATTCGCCTTAGCTGAAGCAGTCTGCTGCACGAGCTCCTGGCAAGGAACGGCAGGCGCACTGTTTCTTTCGAGAAAACTCACTCGTCCTCCCGGGCAATTCCTGCAGGGTGTCCAACATGGGCGCCACCCCGTGCCTTTCGTTCAGTTTTCTCGCCCCAAGCCTCCTGCTTCCAAAGGGGCAAAGAATGCTTTAGCCCTCAGGATCCAGTTTCTACGTGCAAAGCCAGCCTGTGGAGCAGCACCTTCTGCCCAGCTACGAGAGAGCCATGCGACACACTAGGCGCTCCTGTGAGGACCCTTTTGTAAGCAGAGGTTCTGCGCGAGGTGACGTGCCTAGTCACCACAGTGCTTCAGTCAGGCGATGTCGACTTTGGAACTTTCAATCGCCCAGCAGTGCTTCGGGAGAGGGGTCCATCATATCAGACTGGTTGTAAAGTCACATTTCTGCTCGAGGTGAAGGGTCGTCAGCTTTGAGTTCATACAATCAATGTTACTCTCCGGATATGATTCCGGGCAGCTAATATCTAAGCCGGGAGTGTGACATGCATTGCTCATGACACCGGCCCCCACTCTGTTACCAAGACTGGTTTCCAGAGGTGGAGGTCTGGCTCTCCGCCGGAGCAGGCCGTGTGTTGCCCTGCCCTCTGCATGCACAGAGTGGAGGCCAACGACCCATGTGGCTGGAGCTCACTCAGAAGCCGCAGTTGACACTTTGGGTACACCGTGTTCTTCCATGACCTGGGTCCAGGCGCGAGAGACCCTGCAGTCCTGAGAGGCCTACCAGTGTTAAAGCAGTACCTTCACTAAGGCTTCTCAGACAGAGCTGCACTCCCAACACTTTTCACGGCTCTCGAGGACTTTCCTTTGGCAGCATGCGGGCAGGTTTCCGAACCACTAGCCAAGAAGGCTTTGGGATGAGCTCCTAGCGAGGAACTGCCCACACCCCCTCGTTCTTGCGAGAAAACTCACTCTTCCTCACTTTGCCTCCCCGGGAACTCCTACGGTGAGTACAAGACGGGCAACAGGACCCTTTTTCAGGCAGCTCTGAGCACCCAGCTCTCCGGGTTGCCAACGGGACAGATTTCGCTTTTCTCGTCCGGCCTCCTTTTCACGGTTGCCACACAGCTCATGTAGTTGACGTTCCGGGAACCAAAGGAGGCCCGTGTCACATACTGTACTTCTTCGCTGAAAGCGCTTTGGAAAGCCAGTGTTCCTCCTGAAGTAAATTGCGCGAGCCAGTGAACGCCTTCGTTTCGCCTAGGTCATGGTACATCTCCCGAAGGCCTAGCCACCTTCAGAGGACGACTGCCTATTTCTCCCTCTAGAGGTAAAGTCCTGGTGCTGCTTCAGGGAGCAAGAGGTCAGGTATGAAGTCCGAGAACTCACCGTGTAAGCATGGTGGTTTTCCAAAAGCAGCTCAGGGTTACAAAATGAGGCCCCCTTGCATTGCCCAGAAGCCCCGGTATCAACGTGTTCTTCAGGCTTCCTCTAAGCTCTCCAAATCTAGCTCTCCCATGGAGGAAAAACGTTGTTGCCCAGCCTCCTGCATACAAAACAGTAGAGTCCAAAGACCCATGTGGCTGGATGGTGCTCAGCAGGCACAGATGCCACTTTTGGTACACAGGGACCTTCCTTGGAATACGGTGCAGACGCTCGCATCCTCAGACTTTGAAAGGCACACCCGCATTTACAGCACTTTAGTGGGGAAGGCCTCTTTGAAACTGCTGACTGCGACTCTGCTGGTGGAAACACTGCACCTTACTTTGACTCTGGCGCTCGGCTGACATTCGCCATAGATAAAAGTCCTGTGCTGGATGTGCTCCTAGCAAGGCATTGCAAGCACTCTGTTTCTTTGGGCAAAGTCTCCGTTCCTCCCCGGGTATTCCTGCAGGGTTGAGAAAGTTGGCGACCACAGTGCTTTTCATGAAGCACTGATCATCCAAAACACGGACTTTCCTTGCAACACGCGGGCAAGTTTCCTTATGACTAGCCAAGAAGGCTTTGGGATGAGAACCTAGCAAGGAACGGCACGCACTCCGGTTCTTCCAAGAAAATTCACTCGGCCTCAGGTTACCTCTCAGGGTAATCCTGGGGTGAATAGAAGACCGGCAACAGGACTGTTTCTCAGGCAGCTCTGAGGACACATCTCTCTGCTTTGTCACTGGGGCAAATTGTGCTGTTCCCGTCCCTCTCCACTTTCACGGTTGACACCTAGCTCACGTACCTGAAGTCCACAAGCAGGTGAAAGAGACATGCCACACACATGTGCCCTTCCATGAAAACACTTTGGCAAGCAGGAGTCCTCCTGAGGTGAATGGTGTGAGCCAGTGAATGATCTAGTTTCACCTACATCACCGTGGATCTTGCAAAGGCCTGACAGTCTTCAAAGGCTGAGAGCACATGTCTCCAGCTGGATCTGAAGTCGACGTGATGCATGCGAGGGGAAGACGTCAGCTATGAATTCTGAGAACACTTGCCATGGCGGTGTTTGTTCCAGTGCAGCTCAGGTTTACAAACTGGGGTCCCCTTGCATTGCCCAGAAGACCAGGGAGAAAACTCGTCCTGAGGATTCTTCCATGCTGTGGCTATCTGGCTCCCCGATGGAGGAAACACATTGCTGCCGGGCCTTCTGCATACCAACAGTAGAGCCCAAAGACCATCATGAGGCATGAGGTTGCTCAGAAGGCACAGATGACACTTTGGGTACACAGTGATTTTCCTCGGAAACTGGTGCAGACGTGAGCGTCCTCAGATATGTGAAAGGCACACCAGCATTACAGCACTTCAGTGGTGAAAGCCTCGGGTCTACTTGTGACCACCAACTTTGCTGATGGAAACACTGCCCCTTACTTTGAGTGTGCCGCTCAGTCGACATTCGCCTTAGCTGAAGCAGTCTGCTGCACGAGCTCCTGGCAAGGAACGGCAGGCGCACTGTTTCTTTCGAGAAAACTCACTCGTCCTCCCGGGCAATTCCTGCAGGGTGTCCAACATGGGCGCCACCCCGTGCCTTTCGTTCAGTTTTCTCGCCCCAAGCCTCCTGCTTCCAAAGGGGCAAAGAATGCTTTAGCCCTCAGGATCCAGTTTCTACGTGCAAAGCCAGCCTGTGGAGCAGCACCTTCTGCCCAGCTACGAGAGAGCCATGCGACACACTAGGCGCTCCTGTGAGGACCCTTTTGTAAGCAGAGGTTCTGCGCGAGGTGACGTGCCTAGTCACCACAGTGCTTCAGTCAGGCGATGTCGACTTTGGAACTTTCAATCGCCCAGCAGTGCTTCGGGAGAGGGGTCCATCATATCAGACTGGTTGTAAAGTCACATTTCTGCTCGAGGTGAAGGGTCGTCAGCTTTGAGTTCATACAATCAATGTTACTCTCCGGATATGATTCCGGGCAGCTAATATCTAAGCCGGGAGTGTGACATGCATTGCTCATGACACCGGCCCCCACTCTGTTACCAAGACTGGTTTCCAGAGGTGGAGGTCTGGCTCTCCGCCGGAGCAGGCCGTGTGTTGCCCTGCCCTCTGCATGCACAGAGTGGAGGCCAACGACCCATGTGGCTGGAGCTCACTCAGAAGCCGCAGTTGACACTTTGGGTACACCGTGTTCTTCCATGACCTGGGTCCAGGCGCGAGAGACCCTGCAGTCCTGAGAGGCCTACCAGTGTTAAAGCAGTACCTTCACTAAGGCTTCTCAGACAGAGCTGCACTCCCAACACTTTTCACGGCTCTCGAGGACTTTCCTTTGGCAGCATGCGGGCAGGTTTCCGAACCACTAGCCAAGAAGGCTTTGGGATGAGCTCCTAGCGAGGAACTGCCCACACCCCCTCGTTCTTGCGAGAAAACTCACTCTTCCTCACTTTGCCTCCCCGGGAACTCCTACGGTGAGTACAAGACGGGCAACAGGACCCTTTTTCAGGCAGCTCTGAGCACCCAGCTCTCCGGGTTGCCAACGGGACAGATTTCGCTTTTCTCGTCCGGCCTCCTTTTCACGGTTGCCACACAGCTCATGTAGTTGACGTTCCGGGAACCAAAGGAGGCCCGTGTCACATACTGTACTTCTTCGCTGAAAGCGCTTTGGAAAGCCAGTGTTCCTCCTGAAGTAAATTGCGCGAGCCAGTGAACGCCTTCGTTTCGCCTAGGTCATGGTACATCTCCCGAAGGCCTAGCCACCTTCAGAGGACGACTGCCTATTTCTCCCTCTAGAGGTAAAGTCCTGGTGCTGCTTCAGGGAGCAAGAGGTCAGGTATGAAGTCCGAGAACTCACCGTGTAAGCACGGTGGTTTTCCAAAAGCAGCTCAGGGTTACAAAATGAGGCCCCCTTGCATTGCCCAGAAGCCCCGGTATCAACGTGTTCTTCAGGCTTCCTCTAAGCTCTCCAAATCTAGCTCTCCCATGGAGGAAAAACGTTGTTGCCCAGCCTCCTGCATACAAAACAGTAGAGTCCAAAGACCCATGTGGCTGGATGGTGCTCAGCAGGCACAGATGCCACTTTTGGTACACAGGGACCTTCCTTGGAATACGGTGCAGACGCTCGCATCCTCAGACTTTGAAAGGCACACCCGCATTTACAGCACTTTAGTGGGGAAGGCCTCTTTGAAACTGCTGACTGCGACTCTGCTGGTGGAAACACTGCACCTTACTTTGACTCTGGCGCTCGGCTGACATTCGCCATAGATAAAAGTCCTGTGCTGGATGTGCTCCTAGCAAGGCATTGCAAGCACTCTGTTTCTTTGGGCAAAGTCTCCGTTCCTCCCCGGGTATTCCTGCAGGGTTGAGAAAGTTGGCGACCACAGTGCTTTTCATGAAGCACTGATCATCCAAAACACGGACTTTCCTTGCAACACGCGGGCAAGTTTCCTTATGACTAGCCAAGAAGGCTTTGGGATGAGAACCTAGCAAGGAACGGCACGCACTCCGGTTCTTCCAAGAAAATTCACTCGGCCTCAGGTTACCTCTCAGGGTAATCCTGGGGTGAATAGAAGACCGGCAACAGGACTGTTTCTCAGGCAGCTCTGAGGACACATCTCTCTGCTTTGTCACTGGGGCAAATTGTGCTGTTCCCGTCCCTCTCCACTTTCACGGTTGACACCTAGCTCATGTACCTGAAGTCCACAAGCAGGTGAAAGAGACATGCCACACACATGTGCCCTTCCATGAAAACACTTTGGCAAGCAGGAGTCCTCCTGAGGTGAATGGTGTGAGCCAGTGAATGATCTAGTTTCACCTACATCACCGTGGATCTTGCAAAGGCCTGACAGTCTTCAAAGGCTGAGAGCACATGTCTCCAGCTGGATCTGAAGTCGACGTGATGCATGCGAGGGGAAGACGTCAGCTATGAATTCTGAGAACACTTGCCATGGCGGTGTTTGTTCCAGTGCAGCTCAGGTTTACAAACTGGGGTCCCCTTGCATTGCCCAGAAGACCAGGGAGAAAACTCGTCCTGAGGATTCTTCCATGCTGTGGCTATCTGGCTCCCCGATGGAGGAAACACATTGCTGCCTGGCCTTCTGCATACCAACAGTAGAGCCCAAAGACCATCATGCGGCATGAGGTTGCTCAGAAGGCACAGATGACACTTTGGGTACACAGTGATTTTCCTCGGAAACTGGTGCAGACGTGAGCGTCCTCAGATATGTGAAAGGCACACCAGCATTACAGCACTTCAGTGGTGAAAGCCTCGGGTCTACTTGTGACCACCAACTTTGCTGATGGAAACACTGCCCCTTACTTTGAGTGTGCCGCTCAGTCGACATTCGCCTTAGCTGAAGCAGTCTGCTGCACGAGCTCCTGGCAAGGAACGGCAGGCGCACTGTTTCTTTCGAGAAAACTCACTCGTCCTCCCGGGCAATTCCTGCAGGGTGTCCAACATGGGCGCCACCCCGTGCCTTTCGTTCAGTTTTCTCGCCCCAAGCCTCCTGCTTCCAAAGGGGCAAAGAATGCTTTAGCCCTCAGGATCCAGTTTCTACGTGCAAAGCCAGCCTGTGGAGCAGCACCTTCTGCCCAGCTACGAGAGAGCCATGCGACACACTAGGCGCTCCTGTGAGGACCCTTTTGTAAGCAGAGGTTCTGCGCGAGGTGACGTGCCTAGTCACCACAGTGCTTCAGTCAGGCGATGTCGACTTTGGAACTTTCAATCGCCCAGCAGTGCTTCGGGAGAGGGGTCCATCATATCAGACTGGTTGTAAAGTCACATTTCTGCTCGAGGTGAAGGGTCGTCAGCTTTGAGTTCATACAATCAATGTTACTCTCCGGATATGATTCCGGGCAGCTAATATCTAAGCCGGGAGTGTGACATGCATTGCTCATGACACCGGCCCCCACTCTGTTACCAAGACTGGTTTCCAGAGGTGGAGGTCTGGCTCTCCGCCGGAGCAGGCCGTGTGTTGCCCTGCCCTCTGCATGCACAGAGTGGAGGCCAACGACCCATGTGGCTGGAGCTCACTCAGAAGCCGCAGTTGACACTTTGGGTACACCGTGTTCTTCCATGACCTGGGTCCAGGCGCGAGAGACCCTGCAGTCCTGAGAGGCCTACCAGTGTTAAAGCAGTACCTTCACTAAGGCTTCTCAGACAGAGCTGCACTCCCAACACTTTTCACGGCTCTCGAGGACTTTCCTTTGGCAGCATGCGGGCAGGTTTCCGAACCACTAGCCAAGAAGGCTTTGGGATGAGCTCCTAGCGAGGAACTGCCCACACCCCCTCGTTCTTGCGAGAAAACTCACTCTTCCTCACTTTGCCTCCCCGGGAACTCCTACGGTGAGTACAAGACGGGCAACAGGACCCTTTTTCAGGCAGCTCTGAGCACCCAGCTCTCCGGGTTGCCAACGGGACAGATTTCGCTTTTCTCGTCCGGCCTCCTTTTCACGGTTGCCACACAGCTCATGTAGTTGACGTTCCGGGAACCAAAGGAGGCCCGTGTCACATACTGTACTTCTTCGCTGAAAGCGCTTTGGAAAGCCAGTGTTCCTCCTGAAGTAAATTGCGCGAGCCAGTGAACGCCTTCGTTTCGCCTAGGTCATGGTACATCTCCCGAAGGCCTAGCCACCTTCAGAGGACGACTGCCTATTTCTCCCTCTAGAGGTAAAGTCCTGGTGCTGCTTCAGGGAGCAAGAGGTCAGGTATGAAGTCCGAGAACTCACCGTGTAAGCACGGTGGTTTTCCAAAAGCAGCTCAGGGTTACAAAATGAGGCCCCCTTGCATTGCCCAGAAGCCCCGGTATCAACGTGTTCTTCAGGCTTCCTCTAAGCTCTCCAAATCTAGCTCTCCCATGGAGGAAAAACGTTGTTGCCCAGCCTCCTGCATACAAAACAGTAGAGTCCAAAGACCCATGTGGCTGGATGGTGCTCAGCAGGCACAGATGCCACTTTTGGTACACAGGGACCTTCCTTGGAATACGGTGCAGACGCTCGCATCCTCAGACTTTGAAAGGCACACCCGCATTTACAGCACTTTAGTGGGGAAGGCCTCTTTGAAACTGCTGACTGCGACTCTGCTGGTGGAAACACTGCACCTTACTTTGACTCTGGCGCTCGGCTGACATTCGCCATAGATAAAAGTCCTGTGCTGGATGTGCTCCTAGCAAGGCATTGCAAGCACTCTGTTTCTTTGGGCAAAGTCTCCGTTCCTCCCCGGGTATTCCTGCAGGGTTGAGAAAGTTGGCGACCACAGTGCTTTTCATGAAGCACTGATCATCCAAAACACGGACTGTCCTTGCAACACGCGGGCAAGTTTCCTTATGACTAGCCAAGAAGGCTTTGGGATGAGAACCTAGCAAGGAACGGCACGCACTCCGGTTCTTCCAAGAAAATTCACTCGGCCTCAGGTTACCTCTCAGGGTAATCCTGGGGTGAATAGAAGACCGGCAACAGGACTGTTTCTCAGGCAGCTCTGAGGACACATCTCTCTGCTTTGTCACTGGGGCAAATTGTGCTGTTCCCGTCCCTCTCCACTTTCACGGTTGACACCTAGCTCATGTACCTGAAGTCCACAAGCAGGTGAAAGAGACATGCCACACACATGTGCCCTTCCATGAAAACACTTTGGCAAGCAGGAGTCCTCCTGAGGTGAATGGTGTGAGCCAGTGAATGATCTAGTTTCACCTACATCACCGTGGATCTTGCAAAGGCCTGACAGTCTTCAAAGGCTGAGAGCACATGTCTCCAGCTGGATCTGAAGTCGACGTGATGCATGCGAGGGGAAGACGTCAGCTATGAATTCTGAGAACACTTGCCATGGCGGTGTTTGTTCCAGTGCAGCTCAGGTTTACAAACTGGGGTCCCCTTGCATTGCCCAGAAGACCAGGGAGAAAACTCGTCCTGAGGATTCTTCCATGCTGTGGCTATCTGGCTCCCCGATGGAGGAAACACATTGCTGCCGGGCCTTCTGCATACCAACAGTAGAGCCCAAAGACCATCATGCGGCATGAGGTTGCTCAGAAGGCACAGATGACACTTTGGGTACACAGTGATTTTCCTCGGAAACTGGTGCAGACGTGAGCGTCCTCAGATATGTGAAAGGCACACCAGCATTACAGCACTTCAGTGGTGAAAGCCTCGGGTCTACTTGTGACCACCAACTTTGCTGATGGAAACACTGCCCCTTACTTTGAGTGTGCCGCTCAGTCGACATTCGCCTTAGCTGAAGCAGTCTGCTGCACGAGCTCCTGGCAAGGAACGGCAGGCGCACTGTTTCTTTCGAGAAAACTCACTCGTCCTCCCGGGCAATTCCTGCAGGGTGTCCAACATGGGCGCCACCCCGTGCCTTTCGTTCAGTTTTCTCGCCCCAAGCCTCCTGCTTCCAAAGGGGCAAAGAATGCTTTAGCCCTCAGGATCCAGTTTCTACGTGCAAAGCCAGCCTGTGGAGCAGCACCTTCTGCCCAGCTACGAGAGAGCCATGCGACACACTAGGCGCTCCTGTGAGGACCCTTTTGTAAGCAGAGGTTCTGCGCGAGGTGACGTGCCTAGTCACCACAGTGCTTCAGTCAGGCGATGTCGACTTTGGAACTTTCAATCGCCCAGCAGTGCTTCGGGAGAGGGGTCCATCATATCAGACTGGTTGTAAAGTCACATTTCTGCTCGAGGTGAAGGGTCGTCAGCTTTGAGTTCATACAATCAATGTTACTCTCCGGATATGATTCCGGGCAGCTAATATCTAAGCCGGGAGTGTGACATGCATTGCTCATGACACCGGCCCCCACTCTGTTACCAAGACTGGTTTCCAGAGGTGGAGGTCTGGCTCTCCGCCGGAGCAGGCCGTGTGTTGCCCTGCCCTCTGCATGCACAGAGTGGAGGCCAACGACCCATGTGGCTGGAGCTCACTCAGAAGCCGCAGTTGACACTTTGGGTACACCGTGTTCTTCCATGACCTGGGTCCAGGCGCGAGAGACCCTGCAGTCCTGAGAGGCCTACCAGTGTTAAAGCAGTACCTTCACTAAGGCTTCTCAGACAGAGCTGCACTCCCAACACTTTTCACGGCTCTCGAGGACTTTCCTTTGGCAGCATGCGGGCAGGTTTCCGAACCACTAGCCAAGAAGGCTTTGGGATGAGCTCCTAGCGAGGAACTGCCCACACCCCCTCGTTCTTGCGAGAAAACTCACTCTTCCTCACTTTGCCTCCCCGGGAACTCCTACGGTGAGTACAAGACGGGCAACAGGACCCTTTTTCAGGCAGCTCTGAGCACCCAGCTCTCCGGGTTGCCAACGGGACAGATTTCGCTTTTCTCGTCCGGCCTCCTTTTCACGGTTGCCACACAGCTCATGTAGTTGACGTTCCGGGAACCAAAGGAGGCCCGTGTCACATACTGTACTTCTTCGCTGAAAGCGCTTTGGAAAGCCAGTGTTCCTCCTGAAGTAAATTGCGCGAGCCAGTGAACGCCTTCGTTTCGCCTAGGTCATGGTACATCTCCCGAAGGCCTAGCCACCTTCAGAGGACGACTGCCTATTTCTCCCTCTAGAGGTAAAGTCCTGGTGCTGCTTCAGGGAGCAAGAGGTCAGGTATGAAGTCCGAGAACTCACCGTGTAAGCACGGTGGTTTTCCAAAAGCAGCTCAGGGTTACAAAATGAGGCCCCCTTGCATTGCCCAGAAGCCCCGGTATCAACGTGTTCTTCAGGCTTCCTCTAAGCTCTCCAAATCTAGCTCTCCCATGGAGGAAAAACGTTGTTGCCCAGCCTCCTGCATACAAAACAGTAGAGTCCAAAGACCCATGTGGCTGGATGGTGCTCAGCAGGCACAGATGCCACTTTTGGTACACAGGGACCTTCCTTGGAATACGGTGCAGACGCTCGCATCCTCAGACTTTGAAAGGCACACCCGCATTTACAGCACTTTAGTGGGGAAGGCCTCTTTGAAACTGCTGACTGCGACTCTGCTGGTGGAAACACTGCACCTTACTTTGACTCTGGCGCTCGGCTGACATTCGCCATAGATAAAAGTCCTGTGCTGGATGTGCTCCTAGCAAGGCATTGCAAGCACTCTGTTTCTTTGGGCAAAGTCTCCGTTCCTCCCCGGGTATTCCTGCAGGGTTGAGAAAGTTGGCGACCACAGTGCTTTTCATGAAGCACTGATCATCCAAAACACGGACTTTCCTTGCAACACGCGGGCAAGTTTCCTTATGACTAGCCAAGAAGGCTTTGGGATGAGAACCTAGCAAGGAACGGCACGCACTCCGGTTCTTCCAAGAAAATTCACTCGGCCTCAGGTTACCTCTCAGGGTAATCCTGGGGTGAATAGAAGACCGGCAACAGGACTGTTTCTCAGGCAGCTCTGAGGACACATCTCTCTGCTTTGTCACTGGGGCAAATTGTGCTGTTCCCGTCCCTCTCCACTTTCACGGTTGACACCTAGCTCATGTACCTGAAGTCCACAAGCAGGTGAAAGAGACATGCCACACACATGTGCCCTTCCATGAAAACACTTTGGCAAGCAGGAGTCCTCCTGAGGTGAATGGTGTGAGCCAGTGAATGATCTAGTTTCACCTACATCACCGTGGATCTTGCAAAGGCCTGACAGTCTTCAAAGGCTGAGAGCACATGTCTCCAGCTGGATCTGAAGTCGACGTGATGCATGCGAGGGGAAGACGTCAGCTATGAATTCTGAGAACACTTGCCATGGCGGTGTTTGTTCCAGTGCAGCTCAGGTTTACAAACTGGGGTCCCCTTGCATTGCCCAGAAGACCAGGGAGAAAACTCGTCCTGAGGATTCTTCCATGCTGTGGCTATCTGGCTCCCCGATGGAGGAAACACATTGCTGCCTGGCCTTCTGCATACCAACAGTAGAGCCCAAAGACCATCATGCGGCATGAGGTTGCTCAGAAGGCACAGATGACACTTTGGGTACACAGTGATTTTCCTCGGAAACTGGTGCAGACGTGAGCGTCCTCAGATATGTGAAAGGCACACCAGCATTACAGCACTTCAGTGGTGAAAGCCTCGGGTCTACTTGTGACCACCAACTTTGCTGATGGAAACACTGCCCCTTACTTTGAGTGTGCCGCTCAGTCGACATTCGCCTTAGCTGAAGCAGTCTGCTGCACGAGCTCCTGGCAAGGAACGGCAGGCGCACTGTTTCTTTCGAGAAAACTCACTCGTCCTCCCGGGCAATTCCTGCAGGGTGTCCAACATGGGCGCCACCCCGTGCCTTTCGTTCAGTTTTCTCGCCCCAAGCCTCCTGCTTCCAAAGGGGCAAAGAATGCTTTAGCCCTCAGGATCCAGTTTCTACGTGCAAAGCCAGCCTGTGGAGCAGCACCTTCTGCCCAGCTACGAGAGAGCCATGCGACACACTAGGCGCTCCTGTGAGGACCCTTTTGTAAGCAGAGGTTCTGCGCGAGGTGACGTGCCTAGTCACCACAGTGCTTCAGTCAGGCGATGTCGACTTTGGAACTTTCAATCGCCCAGCAGTGCTTCGGGAGAGGGGTCCATCATATCAGACTGGTTGTAAAGTCACATTTCTGCTCGAGGTGAAGGGTCGTCAGCTTTGAGTTCATACAATCAATGTTACTCTCCGGATATGATTCCGGGCAGCTAATATCTAAGCCGGGAGTGTGACATGCATTGCTCATGACACCGGCCCCCACTCTGTTACCAAGACTGGTTTCCAGAGGTGGAGGTCTGGCTCTCCGCCGGAGCAGGCCGTGTGTTGCCCTGCCCTCTGCATGCACAGAGTGGAGGCCAACGACCCATGTGGCTGGAGCTCACTCAGAAGCCGCAGTTGACACTTTGGGTACACCGTGTTCTTCCATGACCTGGGTCCAGGCGCGAGAGACCCTGCAGTCCTGAGAGGCCTACCAGTGTTAAAGCAGTACCTTCACTAAGGCTTCTCAGACAGAGCTGCACTCCCAACACTTTTCACGGCTCTCGAGGACTTTCCTTTGGCAGCATGCGGGCAGGTTTCCGAACCACTAGCCAAGAAGGCTTTGGGATGAGCTCCTAGCGAGGAACTGCCCACACCCCCTCGTTCTTGCGAGAAAACTCACTCTTCCTCACTTTGCCTCCCCGGGAACTCCTACGGTGAGTACAAGACGGGCAACAGGACCCTTTTTCAGGCAGCTCTGAGCACCCAGCTCTCCGGGTTGCCAACGGGACAGATTTCGCTTTTCTCGTCCGGCCTCCTTTTCACGGTTGCCACACAGCTCATGTAGTTGACGTTCCGGGAACCAAAGGAGGCCCGTGTCACATACTGTACTTCTTCGCTGAAAGCGCTTTGGAAAGCCAGTGTTCCTCCTGAAGTAAATTGCGCGAGCCAGTGAACGCCTTCGTTTCGCCTAGGTCATGGTACATCTCCCGAAGGCCTAGCCACCTTCAGAGGACGACTGCCTATTTCTCCCTCTAGAGGTAAAGTCCTGGTGCTGCTTCAGGGAGCAAGAGGTCAGGTATGAAGTCCGAGAACTCACCGTGTAAGCACGGTGGTTTTCCAAAAGCAGCTCAGGGTTACAAAATGAGGCCCCCTTGCATTGCCCAGAAGCCCCGGTATCAACGTGTTCTTCAGGCTTCCTCTAAGCTCTCCAAATCTAGCTCTCCCATGGAGGAAAAACGTTGTTGCCCAGCCTCCTGCATACAAAACAGTAGAGTCCAAAGACCCATGTGGCTGGATGGTGCTCAGCAGGCACAGATGCCACTTTTGGTACACAGGGACCTTCCTTGGAATACGGTGCAGACGCTCGCATCCTCAGACTTTGAAAGGCACACCCGCATTTACAGCACTTTAGTGGGGAAGGCCTCTTTGAAACTGCTGACTGCGACTCTGCTGGTGGAAACACTGCACCTTACTTTGACTCTGGCGCTCGGCTGACATTCGCCATAGATAAAAGTCCTGTGCTGGATGTGCTCCTAGCAAGGCATTGCAAGCACTCTGTTTCTTTGGGCAAAGTCTCCGTTCCTCCCCGGGTATTCCTGCAGGGTTGAGAAAGTTGGCGACCACAGTGCTTTTCATGAAGCACTGATCATCCAAAACACGGACTTTCCTTGCAACACGCGGGCAAGTTTCCTTATGACTAGCCAAGAAGGCTTTGGGATGAGAACCTAGCAAGGAACGGCACGCACTCCGGTTCTTCCAAGAAAATTCACTCGGCCTCAGGTTACCTCTCAGGGTAATCCTGGGGTGAATAGAAGACCGGCAACAGGACTGTTTCTCAGGCAGCTCTGAGGACACATCTCTCTGCTTTGTCACTGGGGCAAATTGTGCTGTTCCCGTCCCTCTCCACTTTCACGGTTGACACCTAGCTCATGTACCTGAAGTCCACAAGCAGGTGAAAGAGACATGCCACACACATGTGCCCTTCCATGAAAACACTTTGGCAAGCAGGAGTCCTCCTGAGGTGAATGGTGTGAGCCAGTGAATGATCTAGTTTCACCTACATCACCGTGGATCTTGCAAAGGCCTGACAGTCTTCAAAGGCTGAGAGCACATGTCTCCAGCTGGATCTGAAGTCGACGTGATGCATGCGAGGGGAAGACGTCAGCTATGAATTCTGAGAACACTTGCCATGGCGGTGTTTGTTCCAGTGCAGCTCAGGTTTACAAACTGGGGTCCCCTTGCATTGCCCAGAAGACCAGGGAGAAAACTCGTCCTGAGGATTCTTCCATGCTGTGGCTATCTGGCTCCCCGATGGAGGAAACACATTGCTGCCGGGCCTTCTGCATACCAACAGTAGAGCCCAAAGACCATCATGCGGCATGAGGTTGCTCAGAAGGCACAGATGACACTTTGGGTACACAGTGATTTTCCTCGGAAACTGGTGCAGACGTGAGCGTCCTCAGATATGTGAAAGGCACACCAGCATTACAGCACTTCAGTGGTGAAAGCCTCGGGTCTACTTGTGACCACCAACTTTGCTGATGGAAACACTGCCCCTTACTTTGAGTGTGCCGCTCAGTCGACATTCGCCTTAGCTGAAGCAGTCTGCTGCACGAGCTCCTGGCAAGGAACGGCAGGCGCACTGTTTCTTTCGAGAAAACTCACTCGTCCTCCCGGGCAATTCCTGCAGGGTGTCCAACATGGGCGCCACCCCGTGCCTTTCGTTCAGTTTTCTCGCCCCAAGCCTCCTGCTTCCAAAGGGGCAAAGAATGCTTTAGCCCTCAGGATCCAGTTTCTACGTGCAAAGCCAGCCTGTGGAGCAGCACCTTCTGCCCAGCTACGAGAGAGCCATGCGACACACTAGGCGCTCCTGTGAGGACCCTTTTGTAAGCAGAGGTTCTGCGCGAGGTGACGTGCCTAGTCACCACAGTGCTTCAGTCAGGCGATGTCGACTTTGGAACTTTCAATCGCCCAGCAGTGCTTCGGGAGAGGGGTCCATCATATCAGACTGGTTGTAAAGTCACATTTCTGCTCGAGGTGAAGGGTCGTCAGCTTTGAGTTCATACAATCAATGTTACTCTCCGGATATGATTCAGGGCAGCTAATATCTAAGCCGGGAGTGTGACATGCATTGCTCATGACACCGGCCCCCACTCTGTTACCAAGACTGGTTTCCAGAGGTGGAGGTCTGGCTCTCCGCCGGAGCAGGCCGTGTGTTGCCCTGCCCTCTGCATGCACAGAGTGGAGGCCAACGACCCATGTGGCTGGAGCTCACTCAGAAGCCGCAGTTGACACTTTGGGTACACCGTGTTCTTCCATGACCTGGGTCCAGGCGCGAGAGACCCTGCAGTCCTGAGAGGCCTACCAGTGTTAAAGCAGTACCTTCACTAAGGCTTCTCAGACAGAGCTGCACTCCCAACACTTTTCACGGCTCTCGAGGACTTTCCTTTGGCAGCATGCGGGCAGGTTTCCGAACCACTAGCCAAGAAGGCTTTGGGATGAGCTCCTAGCGAGGAACTGCCCACACCCCCTCGTTCTTGCGAGAAAACTCACTCTTCCTCACTTTGCCTCCCCGGGAACTCCTACGGTGAGTACAAGACGGGCAACAGGACCCTTTTTCAGGCAGCTCTGAGCACCCAGCTCTCCGGGTTGCCAACGGGACAGATTTCGCTTTTCTCGTCCGGCCTCCTTTTCACGGTTGCCACACAGCTCATGTAGTTGACGTTCCGGGAACCAAAGGAGGCCCGTGTCACATACTGTACTTCTTCGCTGAAAGCGCTTTGGAAAGCCAGTGTTCCTCCTGAAGTAAATTGCGCGAGCCAGTGAACGCCTTCGTTTCGCCTAGGTCATGGTACATCTCCCGAAGGCCTAGCCACCTTCAGAGGACGACTGCCTATTTCTCCCTCTAGAGGTAAAGTCCTGGTGCTGCTTCAGGGAGCAAGAGGTCAGGTATGAAGTCCGAGAACTCACCGTGTAAGCACGGTGGTTTTCCAAAAGCAGCTCAGGGTTACAAAATGAGGCCCCCTTGCATTGCCCAGAAGCCCCGGTATCAACGTGTTCTTCAGGCTTCCTCTAAGCTCTCCAAATCTAGCTCTCCCATGGAGGAAAAACGTTGTTGCCCAGCCTCCTGCATACAAAACAGTAGAGTCCAAAGACCCATGTGGCTGGATGGTGCTCAGCAGGCACAGATGCCACTTTTGGTACACAGGGACCTTCCTTGGAATACGGTGCAGACGCTCGCATCCTCAGACTTTGAAAGGCACACCCGCATTTACAGCACTTTAGTGGGGAAGGCCTCTTTGAAACTGCTGACTGCGACTCTGCTGGTGGAAACACTGCACCTTACTTTGACTCTGGCGCTCGGCTGACATTCGCCATAGATAAAAGTCCTGTGCTGGATGTGCTCCTAGCAAGGCATTGCAAGCACTCTGTTTCTTTGGGCAAAGTCTCCGTTCCTCCCCGGGTATTCCTGCAGGGTTGAGAAAGTTGGCGACCACAGTGCTTTTCATGAAGCACTGATCATCCAAAACACGGACTGTCCTTGCAACACGCGGGCAAGTTTCCTTATGACTAGCCAAGAAGGCTTTGGGATGAGAACCTAGCAAGGAACGGCACGCACTCCGGTTCTTCCAAGAAAATTCACTCGGCCTCAGGTTACCTCTCAGGGTAATCCTGGGGTGAATAGAAGACCGGCAACAGGACTGTTTCTCAGGCAGCTCTGAGGACACATCTCTCTGCTTTGTCACTGGGGCAAATTGTGCTGTTCCCGTCCCTCTCCACTTTCACGGTTGACACCTAGCTCATGTACCTGAAGTCCACAAGCAGGTGAAAGAGACATGCCACACACATGTGCCCTTCCATGAAAACACTTTGGCAAGCAGGAGTCCTCCTGAGGTGAATGGTGTGAGCCAGTGAATGATCTAGTTTCACCTACATCACCGTGGATCTTGCAAAGGCCTGACAGTCTTCAAAGGCTGAGAGCACATGTCTCCAGCTGGATCTGAAGTCGACGTGATGCATGCGAGGGGAAGACGTCAGCTATGAATTCTGAGAACACTTGCCATGGCGGTGTTTGTTCCAGTGCAGCTCAGGTTTACAAACTGGGGTCCCCTTGCATTGCCCAGAAGACCAGGGAGAAAACTCGTCCTGAGGATTCTTCCATGCTGTGGCTATCTGGCTCCCCGATGGAGGAAACACATTGCTGCCGGGCCTTCTGCATACCAACAGTAGAGCCCAAAGACCGTCATGAGGCATGAGGTTGCTCAGAAGGCACAGATGACACTTTGGGTACACAGTGATTTTCCTCGGAAACTGGTGCAGACGTGAGCGTCCTCAGATATGTGAAAGGCACACCAGCATTACAGCACTTCAGTGGTGAAAGCCTCGGGTCTACTTGTGACCACCAACTTTGCTGATGGAAACACTGCCCCTTACTTTGAGTGTGCCGCTCAGTCGACATTCGCCTTAGCTGAAGCAGTCTGCTGCACGAGCTCCTGGCAAGGAACGGCAGGCGCACTGTTTCTTTCGAGAAAACTCACTCGTCCTCCCGGGCAATTCCTGCAGGGTGTCCAACATGGGCGCCACCCCGTGCCTTTCGTTCAGTTTTCTCGCCCCAAGCCTCCTGCTTCCAAAGGGGCAAAGAATGCTTTAGCCCTCAGGATCCAGTTTCTACGTGCAAAGCCAGCCTGTGGAGCAGCACCTTCTGCCCAGCTACGAGAGAGCCATGCGACACACTAGGCGCTCCTGTGAGGACCCTTTTGTAAGCAGAGGTTCTGCGCGAGGTGACGTGCCTAGTCACCACAGTGCTTCAGTCAGGCGATGTCGACTTTGGAACTTTCAATCGCCCAGCAGTGCTTCGGGAGAGGGGTCCATCATATCAGACTGGTTGTAAAGTCACATTTCTGCTCGAGGTGAAGGGTCGTCAGCTTTGAGTTCATACAATCAATGTTACTCTCCGGATATGATTCAGGGCAGCTAATATCTAAGCCGGGAGTGTGACATGCATTGCTCATGACACCGGCCCCCACTCTGTTACCAAGACTGGTTTCCAGAGGTGGAGGTCTGGCTCTCCGCCGGAGCAGGCCGTGTGTTGCCCTGCCCTCTGCATGCACAGAGTGGAGGCCAACGACCCATGTGGCTGGAGCTCACTCAGAAGCCGCAGTTGACACTTTGGGTACACCGTGTTCTTCCATGACCTGGGTCCAGGCGCGAGAGACCCTGCAGTCCTGAGAGGCCTACCAGTGTTAAAGCAGTACCTTCACTAAGGCTTCTCAGACAGAGCTGCACTCCCAACACTTTTCACGGCTCTCGAGGACTTTCCTTTGGCAGCATGCGGGCAGGTTTCCGAACCACTAGCCAAGAAGGCTTTGGGATGAGCTCCTAGCGAGGAACTGCCCACACCCCCTCGTTCTTGCGAGAAAACTCACTCTTCCTCACTTTGCCTCCCCGGGAACTCCTACGGTGAGTACAAGACGGGCAACAGGACCCTTTTTCAGGCAGCTCTGAGCACCCAGCTCTCCGGGTTGCCAACGGGACAGATTTCGCTTTTCTCGTCCGGCCTCCTTTTCACGGTTGCCACACAGCTCATGTAGTTGACGTTCCGGGAACCAAAGGAGGCCCGTGTCACATACTGTACTTCTTCGCTGAAAGCGCTTTGGAAAGCCAGTGTTCCTCCTGAAGTAAATTGCGCGAGCCAGTGAACGCCTTCGTTTCGCCTAGGTCATGGTACATCTCCCGAAGGCCTAGCCACCTTCAGAGGACGACTGCCTATTTCTCCCTCTAGAGGTAAAGTCCTGGTGCTGCTTCAGGGAGCAAGAGGTCAGGTATGAAGTCCGAGAACTCACCGTGTAAGCACGGTGGTTTTCCAAAAGCAGCTCAGGGTTACAAAATGAGGCCCCCTTGCATTGCCCAGAAGCCCCGGTATCAACGTGTTCTTCAGGCTTCCTCTAAGCTCTCCAAATCTAGCTCTCCCATGGAGGAAAAACGTTGTTGCCCAGCCTCCTGCATACAAAACAGTAGAGTCCAAAGACCCATGTGGCTGGATGGTGCTCAGCAGGCACAGATGCCACTTTTGGTACACAGGGACCTTCCTTGGAATACGGTGCAGACGCTCGCATCCTCAGACTTTGAAAGGCACACCCGCATTTACAGCACTTTAGTGGGGAAGGCCTCTTTGAAACTGCTGACTGCGACTCTGCTGGTGGAAACACTGCACCTTACTTTGACTCTGGCGCTCGGCTGACATTCGCCATAGATAAAAGTCCTGTGCTGGATGTGCTCCTAGCAAGGCATTGCAAGCACTCTGTTTCTTTGGGCAAAGTCTCCGTTCCTCCCCGGGTATTCCTGCAGGGTTGAGAAAGTTGGCGACCACAGTGCTTTTCATGAAGCACTGATCATCCAAAACACGGACTTTCCTTGCAACACGCGGGCAAGTTTCCTTATGACTAGCCAAGAAGGCTTTGGGATGAGAACCTAGCAAGGAACGGCACGCACTCCGGTTCTTCCAAGAAAATTCACTCGGCCTCAGGTTACCTCTCAGGGTAATCCTGGGGTGAATAGAAGACCGGCAACAGGACTGTTTCTCAGGCAGCTCTGAGGACACATCTCTCTGCTTTGTCACTGGGGCAAATTGTGCTGTTCCCGTCCCTCTCCACTTTCACGGTTGACACCTAGCTCACGTACCTGAAGTCCACAAGCAGGTGAAAGAGACATGCCACACACATGTGCCCTTCCATGAAAACACTTTGGCAAGCAGGAGTCCTCCTGAGGTGAATGGTGTGAGCCAGTGAATGATCTAGTTTCACCTACATCACCGTGGATCTTGCAAAGGCCTGACAGTCTTCAAAGGCTGAGAGCACATGTCTCCAGCTGGATCTGAAGTCGACGTGATGCATGCGAGGGGAAGACGTCAGCTATGAATTCTGAGAACACTTGCCATGGCGGTGTTTGTTCCAGTGCAGCTCAGGTTTACAAACTGGGGTCCCCTTGCATTGCCCAGAAGACCAGGGAGAAAACTCGTCCTGAGGATTCTTCCATGCTGTGGCTATCTGGCTCCCCGATGGAGGAAACACATTGCTGCCTGGCCTTCTGCATACCAACAGTAGAGCCCAAAGACCATCATGCGGCATGAGGTTGCTCAGAAGGCACAGATGACACTTTGGGTACACAGTGATTTTCCTCGGAAACTGGTGCAGACGTGAGCGTCCTCAGATATGTGAAAGGCACACCAGCATTACAGCACTTCAGTGGTGAAAGCCTCGGGTCTACTTGTGACCACCAACTTTGCTGATGGAAACACTGCCCCTTACTTTGAGTGTGCCGCTCAGTCGACATTCGCCTTAGCTGAAGCAGTCTGCTGCACGAGCTCCTGGCAAGGAACGGCAGGCGCACTGTTTCTTTCGAGAAAACTCACTCGTCCTCCCGGGCAATTCCTGCAGGGTGTCCAACATGGGCGCCACCCCGTGCCTTTCGTTCAGTTTTCTCGCCCCAAGCCTCCTGCTTCCAAAGGGGCAAAGAATGCTTTAGCCCTCAGGATCCAGTTTCTACGTGCAAAGCCAGCCTGTGGAGCAGCACCTTCTGCCCAGCTACGAGAGAGCCATGCGACACACTAGGCGCTCCTGTGAGGACCCTTTTGTAAGCAGAGGTTCTGCGCGAGGTGACGTGCCTAGTCACCACAGTGCTTCAGTCAGGCGATGTCGACTTTGGAACTTTCAATCGCCCAGCAGTGCTTCGGGAGAGGGGTCCATCATATCAGACTGGTTGTAAAGTCACATTTCTGCTCGAGGTGAAGGGTCGTCAGCTTTGAGTTCATACAATCAATGTTACTCTCCGGATATGATTCAGGGCAGCTAATATCTAAGCCGGGAGTGTGACATGCATTGCTCATGACACCGGCCCCCACTCTGTTACCAAGACTGGTTTCCAGAGGTGGAGGTCTGGCTCTCCGCCGGAGCAGGCCGTGTGTTGCCCTGCCCTCTGCATGCACAGAGTGGAGGCCAACGACCCATGTGGCTGGAGCTCACTCAGAAGCCGCAGTTGACACTTTGGGTACACCGTGTTCTTCCATGACCTGGGTCCAGGCGCGAGAGACCCTGCAGTCCTGAGAGGCCTACCAGTGTTAAAGCAGTACCTTCACTAAGGCTTCTCAGACAGAGCTGCACTCCCAACACTTTTCACGGCTCTCGAGGACTTTCCTTTGGCAGCATGCGGGCAGGTTTCCGAACCACTAGCCAAGAAGGCTTTGGGATGAGCTCCTAGCGAGGAACTGCCCACACCCCCTCGTTCTTGCGAGAAAACTCACTCTTCCTCACTTTGCCTCCCCGGGAACTCCTACGGTGAGTACAAGACGGGCAACAGGACCCTTTTTCAGGCAGCTCTGAGCACCCAGCTCTCCGGGTTGCCAACGGGACAGATTTCGCTTTTCTCGTCCGGCCTCCTTTTCACGGTTGCCACACAGCTCATGTAGTTGACGTTCCGGGAACCAAAGGAGGCCCGTGTCACATACTGTACTTCTTCGCTGAAAGCGCTTTGGAAAGCCAGTGTTCCTCCTGAAGTAAATTGCGCGAGCCAGTGAACGCCTTCGTTTCGCCTAGGTCATGGTACATCTCCCGAAGGCCTAGCCACCTTCAGAGGACGACTGCCTATTTCTCCCTCTAGAGGTAAAGTCCTGGTGCTGCTTCAGGGAGCAAGAGGTCAGGTATGAAGTCCGAGAACTCACCGTGTAAGCACGGTGGTTTTCCAAAAGCAGCTCAGGGTTACAAAATGAGGCCCCCTTGCATTGCCCAGAAGCCCCGGTATCAACGTGTTCTTCAGGCTTCCTCTAAGCTCTCCAAATCTAGCTCTCCCATGGAGGAAAAACGTTGTTGCCCAGCCTCCTGCATACAAAACAGTAGAGTCCAAAGACCCATGTGGCTGGATGGTGCTCAGCAGGCACAGATGCCACTTTTGGTACACAGGGACCTTCCTTGGAATACGGTGCAGACGCTCGCATCCTCAGACTTTGAAAGGCACACCCGCATTTACAGCACTTTAGTGGGGAAGGCCTCTTTGAAACTGCTGACTGCGACTCTGCTGGTGGAAACACTGCACCTTACTTTGACTCTGGCGCTCGGCTGACATTCGCCATAGATAAAAGTCCTGTGCTGGATGTGCTCCTAGCAAGGCATTGCAAGCACTCTGTTTCTTTGGGCAAAGTCTCCGTTCCTCCCCGGGTATTCCTGCAGGGTTGAGAAAGTTGGCGACCACAGTGCTTTTCATGAAGCACTGATCATCCAAAACACGGACTTTCCTTGCAACACGCGGGCAAGTTTCCTTATGACTAGCCAAGAAGGCTTTGGGATGAGAACCTAGCAAGGAACGGCACGCACTCCGGTTCTTCCAAGAAAATTCACTCGGCCTCAGGTTACCTCTCAGGGTAATCCTGGGGTGAATAGAAGACCGGCAACAGGACTGTTTCTCAGGCAGCTCTGAGGACACATCTCTCTGCTTTGTCACTGGGGCAAATTGTGCTGTTCCCGTCCCTCTCCACTTTCACGGTTGACACCTAGCTCACGTACCTGAAGTCCACAAGCAGGTGAAAGAGACATGCCACACACATGTGCCCTTCCATGAAAACACTTTGGCAAGCAGGAGTCCTCCTGAGGTGAATGGTGTGAGCCAGTGAATGATCTAGTTTCACCTACATCACCGTGGATCTTGCAAAGGCCTGACAGTCTTCAAAGGCTGAGAGCACATGTCTCCAGCTGGATCTGAAGTCGACGTGATGCATGCGAGGGGAAGACGTCAGCTATGAATTCTGAGAACACTTGCCATGGCGGTGTTTGTTCCAGTGCAGCTCAGGTTTACAAACTGGGGTCCCCTTGCATTGCCCAGAAGACCAGGGAGAAAACTCGTCCTGAGGATTCTTCCATGCTGTGGCTATCTGGCTCCCCGATGGAGGAAACACATTGCTGCCGGGCCTTCTGCATACCAACAGTAGAGCCCAAAGACCATCATGAGGCATGAGGTTGCTCAGAAGGCACAGATGACACTTTGGGTACACAGTGATTTTCCTCGGAAACTGGTGCAGACGTGAGCGTCCTCAGATATGTGAAAGGCACACCAGCATTACAGCACTTCAGTGGTGAAAGCCTCGGGTCTACTTGTGACCACCAACTTTGCTGATGGAAACACTGCCCCTTACTTTGAGTGTGCCGCTCAGTCGACATTCGCCTTAGCTGAAGCAGTCTGCTGCACGAGCTCCTGGCAAGGAACGGCAGGCGCACTGTTTCTTTCGAGAAAACTCACTCGTCCTCCCGGGCAATTCCTGCAGGGTGTCCAACATGGGCGCCACCCCGTGCCTTTCGTTCAGTTTTCTCGCCCCAAGCCTCCTGCTTCCAAAGGGGCAAAGAATGCTTTAGCCCTCAGGATCCAGTTTCTACGTGCAAAGCCAGCCTGTGGAGCAGCACCTTCTGCCCAGCTACGAGAGAGCCATGCGACACACTAGGCGCTCCTGTGAGGACCCTTTTGTAAGCAGAGGTTCTGCGCGAGGTGACGTGCCTAGTCACCACAGTGCTTCAGTCAGGCGATGTCGACTTTGGAACTTTCAATCGCCCAGCAGTGCTTCGGGAGAGGGGTCCATCATATCAGACTGGTTGTAAAGTCACATTTCTGCTCGAGGTGAAGGGTCGTCAGCTTTGAGTTCATACAATCAATGTTACTCTCCGGATATGATTCAGGGCAGCTAATATCTAAGCCGGGAGTGTGACATGCATTGCTCATGACACCGGCCCCCACTCTGTTACCAAGACTGGTTTCCAGAGGTGGAGGTCTGGCTCTCCGCCGGAGCAGGCCGTGTGTTGCCCTGCCCTCTGCATGCACAGAGTGGAGGCCAACGACCCATGTGGCTGGAGCTCACTCAGAAGCCGCAGTTGACACTTTGGGTACACCGTGTTCTTCCATGACCTGGGTCCAGGCGCGAGAGACCCTGCAGTCCTGAGAGGCCTACCAGTGTTAAAGCAGTACCTTCACTAAGGCTTCTCAGACAGAGCTGCACTCCCAACACTTTTCACGGCTCTCGAGGACTTTCCTTTGGCAGCATGCGGGCAGGTTTCCGAACCACTAGCCAAGAAGGCTTTGGGATGAGCTCCTAGCGAGGAACTGCCCACACCCCCTCGTTCTTGCGAGAAAACTCACTCTTCCTCACTTTGCCTCCCCGGGAACTCCTACGGTGAGTACAAGACGGGCAACAGGACCCTTTTTCAGGCAGCTCTGAGCACCCAGCTCTCCGGGTTGCCAACGGGACAGATTTCGCTTTTCTCGTCCGGCCTCCTTTTCACGGTTGCCACACAGCTCATGTAGTTGACGTTCCGGGAACCAAAGGAGGCCCGTGTCACATACTGTACTTCTTCGCTGAAAGCGCTTTGGAAAGCCAGTGTTCCTCCTGAAGTAAATTGCGCGAGCCAGTGAACGCCTTCGTTTCGCCTAGGTCATGGTACATCTCCCGAAGGCCTAGCCACCTTCAGAGGACGACTGCCTATTTCTCCCTCTAGAGGTAAAGTCCTGGTGCTGCTTCAGGGAGCAAGAGGTCAGGTATGAAGTCCGAGAACTCACCGTGTAAGCACGGTGGTTTTCCAAAAGCAGCTCAGGGTTACAAAATGAGGCCCCCTTGCATTGCCCAGAAGCCCCGGTATCAACGTGTTCTTCAGGCTTCCTCTAAGCTCTCCAAATCTAGCTCTCCCATGGAGGAAAAACGTTGTTGCCCAGCCTCCTGCATACAAAACAGTAGAGTCCAAAGACCCATGTGGCTGGATGGTGCTCAGCAGGCACAGATGCCACTTTTGGTACACAGGGACCTTCCTTGGAATACGGTGCAGACGCTCGCATCCTCAGACTTTGAAAGGCACACCCGCATTTACAGCACTTTAGTGGGGAAGGCCTCTTTGAAACTGCTGACTGCGACTCTGCTGGTGGAAACACTGCACCTTACTTTGACTCTGGCGCTCGGCTGACATTCGCCATAGATAAAAGTCCTGTGCTGGATGTGCTCCTAGCAAGGCATTGCAAGCACTCTGTTTCTTTGGGCAAAGTCTCCGTTCCTCCCCGGGTATTCCTGCAGGGTTGAGAAAGTTGGCGACCACAGTGCTTTTCATGAAGCACTGATCATCCAAAACACGGACTGTCCTTGCAACACGCGGGCAAGTTTCCTTATGACTAGCCAAGAAGGCTTTGGGATGAGAACCTAGCAAGGAACGGCACGCACTCCGGTTCTTCCAAGAAAATTCACTCGGCCTCAGGTTACCTCTCAGGGTAATCCTGGGGTGAATAGAAGACCGGCAACAGGACTGTTTCTCAGGCAGCTCTGAGGACACATCTCTCTGCTTTGTCACTGGGGCAAATTGTGCTGTTCCCGTCCCTCTCCACTTTCACGGTTGACACCTAGCTCATGTACCTGAAGTCCACAAGCAGGTGAAAGAGACATGCCACACACATGTGCCCTTCCATGAAAACACTTTGGCAAGCAGGAGTCCTCCTGAGGTGAATGGTGTGAGCCAGTGAATGATCTAGTTTCACCTACATCACCGTGGATCTTGCAAAGGCCTGACAGTCTTCAAAGGCTGAGAGCACATGTCTCCAGCTGGATCTGAAGTCGACGTGATGCATGCGAGGGGAAGACGTCAGCTATGAATTCTGAGAACACTTGCCATGGCGGTGTTTGTTCCAGTGCAGCTCAGGTTTACAAACTGGGGTCCCCTTGCATTGCCCAGAAGACCAGGGAGAAAACTCGTCCTGAGGATTCTTCCATGCTGTGGCTATCTGGCTCCCCGATGGAGGAAACACATTGCTGCCTGGCCTTCTGCATACCAACAGTAGAGCCCAAAGACCATCATGCGGCATGAGGTTGCTCAGAAGGCACAGATGACACTTTGGGTACACAGTGATTTTCCTCGGAAACTGGTGCAGACGTGAGCGTCCTCAGATATGTGAAAGGCACACCAGCATTACAGCACTTCAGTGGTGAAAGCCTCGGGTCTACTTGTGACCACCAACTTTGCTGATGGAAACACTGCCCCTTACTTTGAGTGTGCCGCTCAGTCGACATTCGCCTTAGCTGAAGCAGTCTGCTGCACGAGCTCCTGGCAAGGAACGGCAGGCGCACTGTTTCTTTCGAGAAAACTCACTCGTCCTCCCGGGCAATTCCTGCAGGGTGTCCAACATGGGCGCCACCCCGTGCCTTTCGTTCAGTTTTCTCGCCCCAAGCCTCCTGCTTCCAAAGGGGCAAAGAATGCTTTAGCCCTCAGGATCCAGTTTCTACGTGCAAAGCCAGCCTGTGGAGCAGCACCTTCTGCCCAGCTACGAGAGAGCCATGCGACACACTAGGCGCTCCTGTGAGGACCCTTTTGTAAGCAGAGGTTCTGCGCGAGGTGACGTGCCTAGTCACCACAGTGCTTCAGTCAGGCGATGTCGACTTTGGAACTTTCAATCGCCCAGCAGTGCTTCGGGAGAGGGGTCCATCATATCAGACTGGTTGTAAAGTCACATTTCTGCTCGAGGTGAAGGGTCGTCAGCTTTGAGTTCATACAATCAATGTTACTCTCCGGATATGATTCAGGGCAGCTAATATCTAAGCCGGGAGTGTGACATGCATTGCTCATGACACCGGCCCCCACTCTGTTACCAAGACTGGTTTCCAGAGGTGGAGGTCTGGCTCTCCGCCGGAGCAGGCCGTGTGTTGCCCTGCCCTCTGCATGCACAGAGTGGAGGCCAACGACCCATGTGGCTGGAGCTCACTCAGAAGCCGCAGTTGACACTTTGGGTACACCGTGTTCTTCCATGACCTGGGTCCAGGCGCGAGAGACCCTGCAGTCCTGAGAGGCCTACCAGTGTTAAAGCAGTACCTTCACTAAGGCTTCTCAGACAGAGCTGCACTCCCAACACTTTTCACGGCTCTCGAGGACTTTCCTTTGGCAGCATGCGGGCAGGTTTCCGAACCACTAGCCAAGAAGGCTTTGGGATGAGCTCCTAGCGAGGAACTGCCCACACCCCCTCGTTCTTGCGAGAAAACTCACTCTTCCTCACTTTGCCTCCCCGGGAACTCCTACGGTGAGTACAAGACGGGCAACAGGACCCTTTTTCAGGCAGCTCTGAGCACCCAGCTCTCCGGGTTGCCAACGGGACAGATTTCGCTTTTCTCGTCCGGCCTCCTTTTCACGGTTGCCACACAGCTCATGTAGTTGACGTTCCGGGAACCAAAGGAGGCCCGTGTCACATACTGTACTTCTTCGCTGAAAGCGCTTTGGAAAGCCAGTGTTCCTCCTGAAGTAAATTGCGCGAGCCAGTGAACGCCTTCGTTTCGCCTAGGTCATGGTACATCTCCCGAAGGCCTAGCCACCTTCAGAGGACGACTGCCTATTTCTCCCTCTAGAGGTAAAGTCCTGGTGCTGCTTCAGGGAGCAAGAGGTCAGGTATGAAGTCCGAGAACTCACCGTGTAAGCACGGTGGTTTTCCAAAAGCAGCTCAGGGTTACAAAATGAGGCCCCCTTGCATTGCCCAGAAGCCCCGGTATCAACGTGTTCTTCAGGCTTCCTCTAAGCTCTCCAAATCTAGCTCTCCCATGGAGGAAAAACGTTGTTGCCCAGCCTCCTGCATACAAAACAGTAGAGTCCAAAGACCCATGTGGCTGGATGGTGCTCAGCAGGCACAGATGCCACTTTTGGTACACAGGGACCTTCCTTGGAATACGGTGCAGACGCTCGCATCCTCAGACTTTGAAAGGCACACCCGCATTTACAGCACTTTAGTGGGGAAGGCCTCTTTGAAACTGCTGACTGCGACTCTGCTGGTGGAAACACTGCACCTTACTTTGACTCTGGCGCTCGGCTGACATTCGCCATAGATAAAAGTCCTGTGCTGGATGTGCTCCTAGCAAGGCATTGCAAGCACTCTGTTTCTTTGGGCAAAGTCTCCGTTCCTCCCCGGGTATTCCTGCAGGGTTGAGAAAGTTGGCGACCACAGTGCTTTTCATGAAGCACTGATCATCCAAAACACGGACTGTCCTTGCAACACGCGGGCAAGTTTCCTTATGACTAGCCAAGAAGGCTTTGGGATGAGAACCTAGCAAGGAACGGCACGCACTCCGGTTCTTCCAAGAAAATTCACTCGGCCTCAGGTTACCTCTCAGGGTAATCCTGGGGTGAATAGAAGACCGGCAACAGGACTGTTTCTCAGGCAGCTCTGAGGACACATCTCTCTGCTTTGTCACTGGGGCAAATTGTGCTGTTCCCGTCCCTCTCCACTTTCACGGTTGACACCTAGCTCATGTACCTGAAGTCCACAAGCAGGTGAAAGAGACATGCCACACACATGTGCCCTTCCATGAAAACACTTTGGCAAGCAGGAGTCCTCCTGAGGTGAATGGTGTGAGCCAGTGAATGATCTAGTTTCACCTACATCACCGTGGATCTTGCAAAGGCCTGACAGTCTTCAAAGGCTGAGAGCACATGTCTCCAGCTGGATCTGAAGTCGACGTGATGCATGCGAGGGGAAGACGTCAGCTATGAATTCTGAGAACACTTGCCATGGCGGTGTTTGTTCCAGTGCAGCTCAGGTTTACAAACTGGGGTCCCCTTGCATTGCCCAGAAGACCAGGGAGAAAACTCGTCCTGAGGATTCTTCCATGCTGTGGCTATCTGGCTCCCCGATGGAGGAAACACATTGCTGCCTGGCCTTCTGCATACCAACAGTAGAGCCCAAAGACCATCATGCGGCATGAGGTTGCTCAGAAGGCACAGATGACACTTTGGGTACACAGTGATTTTCCTCGGAAACTGGTGCAGACGTGAGCGTCCTCAGATATGTGAAAGGCACACCAGCATTACAGCACTTCAGTGGTGAAAGCCTCGGGTCTACTTGTGACCACCAACTTTGCTGATGGAAACACTGCCCCTTACTTTGAGTGTGCCGCTCAGTCGACATTCGCCTTAGCTGAAGCAGTCTGCTGCACGAGCTCCTGGCAAGGAACGGCAGGCGCACTGTTTCTTTCGAGAAAACTCACTCGTCCTCCCGGGCAATTCCTGCAGGGTGTCCAACATGGGCGCCACCCCGTGCCTTTCGTTCAGTTTTCTCGCCCCAAGCCTCCTGCTTCCAAAGGGGCAAAGAATGCTTTAGCCCTCAGGATCCAGTTTCTACGTGCAAAGCCAGCCTGTGGAGCAGCACCTTCTGCCCAGCTACGAGAGAGCCATGCGACACACTAGGCGCTCCTGTGAGGACCCTTTTGTAAGCAGAGGTTCTGCGCGAGGTGACGTGCCTAGTCACCACAGTGCTTCAGTCAGGCGATGTCGACTTTGGAACTTTCAATCGCCCAGCAGTGCTTCGGGAGAGGGGTCCATCATATCAGACTGGTTGTAAAGTCACATTTCTGCTCGAGGTGAAGGGTCGTCAGCTTTGAGTTCATACAATCAATGTTACTCTCCGGATATGATTCAGGGCAGCTAATATCTAAGCCGGGAGTGTGACATGCATTGCTCATGACACCGGCCCCCACTCTGTTACCAAGACTGGTTTCCAGAGGTGGAGGTCTGGCTCTCCGCCGGAGCAGGCCGTGTGTTGCCCTGCCCTCTGCATGCACAGAGTGGAGGCCAACGACCCATGTGGCTGGAGCTCACTCAGAAGCCGCAGTTGACACTTTGGGTACACCGTGTTCTTCCATGACCTGGGTCCAGGCGCGAGAGACCCTGCAGTCCTGAGAGGCCTACCAGTGTTAAAGCAGTACCTTCACTAAGGCTTCTCAGACAGAGCTGCACTCCCAACACTTTTCACGGCTCTCGAGGACTTTCCTTTGGCAGCATGCGGGCAGGTTTCCGAACCACTAGCCAAGAAGGCTTTGGGATGAGCTCCTAGCGAGGAACTGCCCACACCCCCTCGTTCTTGCGAGAAAACTCACTCTTCCTCACTTTGCCTCCCCGGGAACTCCTACGGTGAGTACAAGACGGGCAACAGGACCCTTTTTCAGGCAGCTCTGAGCACCCAGCTCTCCGGGTTGCCAACGGGACAGATTTCGCTTTTCTCGTCCGGCCTCCTTTTCACGGTTGCCACACAGCTCATGTAGTTGACGTTCCGGGAACCAAAGGAGGCCCGTGTCACATACTGTACTTCTTCGCTGAAAGCGCTTTGGAAAGCCAGTGTTCCTCCTGAAGTAAATTGCGCGAGCCAGTGAACGCCTTCGTTTCGCCTAGGTCATGGTACATCTCCCGAAGGCCTAGCCACCTTCAGAGGACGACTGCCTATTTCTCCCTCTAGAGGTAAAGTCCTGGTGCTGCTTCAGGGAGCAAGAGGTCAGGTATGAAGTCCGAGAACTCACCGTGTAAGCACGGTGGTTTTCCAAAAGCAGCTCAGGGTTACAAAATGAGGCCCCCTTGCATTGCCCAGAAGCCCCGGTATCAACGTGTTCTTCAGGCTTCCTCTAAGCTCTCCAAATCTAGCTCTCCCATGGAGGAAAAACGTTGTTGCCCAGCCTCCTGCATACAAAACAGTAGAGTCCAAAGACCCATGTGGCTGGATGGTGCTCAGCAGGCACAGATGCCACTTTTGGTACACAGGGACCTTCCTTGGAATACGGTGCAGACGCTCGCATCCTCAGACTTTGAAAGGCACACCCGCATTTACAGCACTTTAGTGGGGAAGGCCTCTTTGAAACTGCTGACTGCGACTCTGCTGGTGGAAACACTGCACCTTACTTTGACTCTGGCGCTCGGCTGACATTCGCCATAGATAAAAGTCCTGTGCTGGATGTGCTCCTAGCAAGGCATTGCAAGCACTCTGTTTCTTTGGGCAAAGTCTCCGTTCCTCCCCGGGTATTCCTGCAGGGTTGAGAAAGTTGGCGACCACAGTGCTTTTCATGAAGCACTGATCATCCAAAACACGGACTGTCCTTGCAACACGCGGGCAAGTTTCCTTATGACTAGCCAAGAAGGCTTTGGGATGAGAACCTAGCAAGGAACGGCACGCACTCCGGTTCTTCCAAGAAAATTCACTCGGCCTCAGGTTACCTCTCAGGGTAATCCTGGGGTGAATAGAAGACCGGCAACAGGACTGTTTCTCAGGCAGCTCTGAGGACACATCTCTCTGCTTTGTCACTGGGGCAAATTGTGCTGTTCCCGTCCCTCTCCACTTTCACGGTTGACACCTAGCTCATGTACCTGAAGTCCACAAGCAGGTGAAAGAGACATGCCACACACATGTGCCCTTCCATGAAAACACTTTGGCAAGCAGGAGTCCTCCTGAGGTGAATGGTGTGAGCCAGTGAATGATCTAGTTTCACCTACATCACCGTGGATCTTGCAAAGGCCTGACAGTCTTCAAAGGCTGAGAGCACATGTCTCCAGCTGGATCTGAAGTCGACGTGATGCATGCGAGGGGAAGACGTCAGCTATGAATTCTGAGAACACTTGCCATGGCGGTGTTTGTTCCAGTGCAGCTCAGGTTTACAAACTGGGGTCCCCTTGCATTGCCCAGAAGACCAGGGAGAAAACTCGTCCTGAGGATTCTTCCATGCTGTGGCTATCTGGCTCCCCGATGGAGGAAACACATTGCTGCCTGGCCTTCTGCATACCAACAGTAGAGCCCAAAGACCATCATGCGGCATGAGGTTGCTCAGAAGGCACAGATGACACTTTGGGTACACAGTGATTTTCCTCGGAAACTGGTGCAGACGTGAGCGTCCTCAGATATGTGAAAGGCACACCAGCATTACAGCACTTCAGTGGTGAAAGCCTCGGGTCTACTTGTGACCACCAACTTTGCTGATGGAAACACTGCCCCTTACTTTGAGTGTGCCGCTCAGTCGACATTCGCCTTAGCTGAAGCAGTCTGCTGCACGAGCTCCTGGCAAGGAACGGCAGGCGCACTGTTTCTTTCGAGAAAACTCACTCGTCCTCCCGGGCAATTCCTGCAGGGTGTCCAACATGGGCGCCACCCCGTGCCTTTCGTTCAGTTTTCTCGCCCCAAGCCTCCTGCTTCCAAAGGGGCAAAGAATGCTTTAGCCCTCAGGATCCAGTTTCTACGTGCAAAGCCAGCCTGTGGAGCAGCACCTTCTGCCCAGCTACGAGAGAGCCATGCGACACACTAGGCGCTCCTGTGAGGACCCTTTTGTAAGCAGAGGTTCTGCGCGAGGTGACGTGCCTAGTCACCACAGTGCTTCAGTCAGGCGATGTCGACTTTGGAACTTTCAATCGCCCAGCAGTGCTTCGGGAGAGGGGTCCATCATATCAGACTGGTTGTAAAGTCACATTTCTGCTCGAGGTGAAGGGTCGTCAGCTTTGAGTTCATACAATCAATGTTACTCTCCGGATATGATTCAGGGCAGCTAATATCTAAGCCGGGAGTGTGACATGCATTGCTCATGACACCGGCCCCCACTCTGTTACCAAGACTGGTTTCCAGAGGTGGAGGTCTGGCTCTCCGCCGGAGCAGGCCGTGTGTTGCCCTGCCCTCTGCATGCACAGAGTGGAGGCCAACGACCCATGTGGCTGGAGCTCACTCAGAAGCCGCAGTTGACACTTTGGGTACACCGTGTTCTTCCATGACCTGGGTCCAGGCGCGAGAGACCCTGCAGTCCTGAGAGGCCTACCAGTGTTAAAGCAGTACCTTCACTAAGGCTTCTCAGACAGAGCTGCACTCCCAACACTTTTCACGGCTCTCGAGGACTTTCCTTTGGCAGCATGCGGGCAGGTTTCCGAACCACTAGCCAAGAAGGCTTTGGGATGAGCTCCTAGCGAGGAACTGCCCACACCCCCTCGTTCTTGCGAGAAAACTCACTCTTCCTCACTTTGCCTCCCCGGGAACTCCTACGGTGAGTACAAGACGGGCAACAGGACCCTTTTTCAGGCAGCTCTGAGCACCCAGCTCTCCGGGTTGCCAACGGGACAGATTTCGCTTTTCTCGTCCGGCCTCCTTTTCACGGTTGCCACACAGCTCATGTAGTTGACGTTCCGGGAACCAAAGGAGGCCCGTGTCACATACTGTACTTCTTCGCTGAAAGCGCTTTGGAAAGCCAGTGTTCCTCCTGAAGTAAATTGCGCGAGCCAGTGAACGCCTTCGTTTCGCCTAGGTCATGGTACATCTCCCGAAGGCCTAGCCACCTTCAGAGGACGACTGCCTATTTCTCCCTCTAGAGGTAAAGTCCTGGTGCTGCTTCAGGGAGCAAGAGGTCAGGTATGAAGTCCGAGAACTCACCGTGTAAGCACGGTGGTTTTCCAAAAGCAGCTCAGGGTTACAAAATGAGGCCCCCTTGCATTGCCCAGAAGCCCCGGTATCAACGTGTTCTTCAGGCTTCCTCTAAGCTCTCCAAATCTAGCTCTCCCATGGAGGAAAAACGTTGTTGCCCAGCCTCCTGCATACAAAACAGTAGAGTCCAAAGACCCATGTGGCTGGATGGTGCTCAGCAGGCACAGATGCCACTTTTGGTACACAGGGACCTTCCTTGGAATACGGTGCAGACGCTCGCATCCTCAGACTTTGAAAGGCACACCCGCATTTACAGCACTTTAGTGGGGAAGGCCTCTTTGAAACTGCTGACTGCGACTCTGCTGGTGGAAACACTGCACCTTACTTTGACTCTGGCGCTCGGCTGACATTCGCCATAGATAAAAGTCCTGTGCTGGATGTGCTCCTAGCAAGGCATTGCAAGCACTCTGTTTCTTTGGGCAAAGTCTCCGTTCCTCCCCGGGTATTCCTGCAGGGTTGAGAAAGTTGGCGACCACAGTGCTTTTCATGAAGCACTGATCATCCAAAACACGGACTGTCCTTGCAACACGCGGGCAAGTTTCCTTATGACTAGCCAAGAAGGCTTTGGGATGAGAACCTAGCAAGGAACGGCACGCACTCCGGTTCTTCCAAGAAAATTCACTCGGCCTCAGGTTACCTCTCAGGGTAATCCTGGGGTGAATAGAAGACCGGCAACAGGACTGTTTCTCAGGCAGCTCTGAGGACACATCTCTCTGCTTTGTCACTGGGGCAAATTGTGCTGTTCCCGTCCCTCTCCACTTTCACGGTTGACACCTAGCTCACGTACCTGAAGTCCACAAGCAGGTGAAAGAGACATGCCACACACATGTGCCCTTCCATGAAAACACTTTGGCAAGCAGGAGTCCTCCTGAGGTGAATGGTGTGAGCCAGTGAATGATCTAGTTTCACCTACATCACCGTGGATCTTGCAAAGGCCTGACAGTCTTCAAAGGCTGAGAGCACATGTCTCCAGCTGGATCTGAAGTCGACGTGATGCATGCGAGGGGAAGACGTCAGCTATGAATTCTGAGAACACTTGCCATGGCGGTGTTTGTTCCAGTGCAGCTCAGGTTTACAAACTGGGGTCCCCTTGCATTGCCCAGAAGACCAGGGAGAAAACTCGTCCTGAGGATTCTTCCATGCTGTGGCTATCTGGCTCCCCGATGGAGGAAACACATTGCTGCCGGGCCTTCTGCATACCAACAGTAGAGCCCAAAGACCGTCATGCGGCATGAGGTTGCTCAGAAGGCACAGATGACACTTTGGGTACACAGTGATTTTCCTCGGAAACTGGTGCAGACGTGAGCGTCCTCAGATATGTGAAAGGCACACCAGCATTACAGCACTTCAGTGGTGAAAGCCTCGGGTCTACTTGTGACCACCAACTTTGCTGATGGAAACACTGCCCCTTACTTTGAGTGTGCCGCTCAGTCGACATTCGCCTTAGCTGAAGCAGTCTGCTGCACGAGCTCCTGGCAAGGAACGGCAGGCGCACTGTTTCTTTCGAGAAAACTCACTCGTCCTCCCGGGCAATTCCTGCAGGGTGTCCAACATGGGCGCCACCCCGTGCCTTTCGTTCAGTTTTCTCGCCCCAAGCCTCCTGCTTCCAAAGGGGCAAAGAATGCTTTAGCCCTCAGGATCCAGTTTCTACGTGCAAAGCCAGCCTGTGGAGCAGCACCTTCTGCCCAGCTACGAGAGAGCCATGCGACACACTAGGCGCTCCTGTGAGGACCCTTTTGTAAGCAGAGGTTCTGCGCGAGGTGACGTGCCTAGTCACCACAGTGCTTCAGTCAGGCGATGTCGACTTTGGAACTTTCAATCGCCCAGCAGTGCTTCGGGAGAGGGGTCCATCATATCAGACTGGTTGTAAAGTCACATTTCTGCTCGAGGTGAAGGGTCGTCAGCTTTGAGTTCATACAATCAATGTTACTCTCCGGATATGATTCAGGGCAGCTAATATCTAAGCCGGGAGTGTGACATGCATTGCTCATGACACCGGCCCCCACTCTGTTACCAAGACTGGTTTCCAGAGGTGGAGGTCTGGCTCTCCGCCGGAGCAGGCCGTGTGTTGCCCTGCCCTCTGCATGCACAGAGTGGAGGCCAACGACCCATGTGGCTGGAGCTCACTCAGAAGCCGCAGTTGACACTTTGGGTACACCGTGTTCTTCCATGACCTGGGTCCAGGCGCGAGAGACCCTGCAGTCCTGAGAGGCCTACCAGTGTTAAAGCAGTACCTTCACTAAGGCTTCTCAGACAGAGCTGCACTCCCAACACTTTTCACGGCTCTCGAGGACTTTCCTTTGGCAGCATGCGGGCAGGTTTCCGAACCACTAGCCAAGAAGGCTTTGGGATGAGCTCCTAGCGAGGAACTGCCCACACCCCCTCGTTCTTGCGAGAAAACTCACTCTTCCTCACTTTGCCTCCCCGGGAACTCCTACGGTGAGTACAAGACGGGCAACAGGACCCTTTTTCAGGCAGCTCTGAGCACCCAGCTCTCCGGGTTGCCAACGGGACAGATTTCGCTTTTCTCGTCCGGCCTCCTTTTCACGGTTGCCACACAGCTCATGTAGTTGACGTTCCGGGAACCAAAGGAGGCCCGTGTCACATACTGTACTTCTTCGCTGAAAGCGCTTTGGAAAGCCAGTGTTCCTCCTGAAGTAAATTGCGCGAGCCAGTGAACGCCTTCGTTTCGCCTAGGTCATGGTACATCTCCCGAAGGCCTAGCCACCTTCAGAGGACGACTGCCTATTTCTCCCTCTAGAGGTAAAGTCCTGGTGCTGCTTCAGGGAGCAAGAGGTCAGGTATGAAGTCCGAGAACTCACCGTGTAAGCACGGTGGTTTTCCAAAAGCAGCTCAGGGTTACAAAATGAGGCCCCCTTGCATTGCCCAGAAGCCCCGGTATCAACGTGTTCTTCAGGCTTCCTCTAAGCTCTCCAAATCTAGCTCTCCCATGGAGGAAAAACGTTGTTGCCCAGCCTCCTGCATACAAAACAGTAGAGTCCAAAGACCCATGTGGCTGGATGGTGCTCAGCAGGCACAGATGCCACTTTTGGTACACAGGGACCTTCCTTGGAATACGGTGCAGACGCTCGCATCCTCAGACTTTGAAAGGCACACCCGCATTTACAGCACTTTAGTGGGGAAGGCCTCTTTGAAACTGCTGACTGCGACTCTGCTGGTGGAAACACTGCACCTTACTTTGACTCTGGCGCTCGGCTGACATTCGCCATAGATAAAAGTCCTGTGCTGGATGTGCTCCTAGCAAGGCATTGCAAGCACTCTGTTTCTTTGGGCAAAGTCTCCGTTCCTCCCCGGGTATTCCTGCAGGGTTGAGAAAGTTGGCGACCACAGTGCTTTTCATGAAGCACTGATCATCCAAAACACGGACTGTCCTTGCAACACGCGGGCAAGTTTCCTTATGACTAGCCAAGAAGGCTTTGGGATGAGAACCTAGCAAGGAACGGCACGCACTCCGGTTCTTCCAAGAAAATTCACTCGGCCTCAGGTTACCTCTCAGGGTAATCCTGGGGTGAATAGAAGACCGGCAACAGGACTGTTTCTCAGGCAGCTCTGAGGACACATCTCTCTGCTTTGTCACTGGGGCAAATTGTGCTGTTCCCGTCCCTCTCCACTTTCACGGTTGACACCTAGCTCATGTACCTGAAGTCCACAAGCAGGTGAAAGAGACATGCCACACACATGTGCCCTTCCATGAAAACACTTTGGCAAGCAGGAGTCCTCCTGAGGTGAATGGTGTGAGCCAGTGAATGATCTAGTTTCACCTACATCACCGTGGATCTTGCAAAGGCCTGACAGTCTTCAAAGGCTGAGAGCACATGTCTCCAGCTGGATCTGAAGTCGACGTGATGCATGCGAGGGGAAGACGTCAGCTATGAATTCTGAGAACACTTGCCATGGCGGTGTTTGTTCCAGTGCAGCTCAGGTTTACAAACTGGGGTCCCCTTGCATTGCCCAGAAGACCAGGGAGAAAACTCGTCCTGAGGATTCTTCCATGCTGTGGCTATCTGGCTCCCCGATGGAGGAAACACATTGCTGCCTGGCCTTCTGCATACCAACAGTAGAGCCCAAAGACCATCATGCGGCATGAGGTTGCTCAGAAGGCACAGATGACACTTTGGGTACACAGTGATTTTCCTCGGAAACTGGTGCAGACGTGAGCGTCCTCAGATATGTGAAAGGCACACCAGCATTACAGCACTTCAGTGGTGAAAGCCTCGGGTCTACTTGTGACCACCAACTTTGCTGATGGAAACACTGCCCCTTACTTTGAGTGTGCCGCTCAGTCGACATTCGCCTTAGCTGAAGCAGTCTGCTGCACGAGCTCCTGGCAAGGAACGGCAGGCGCACTGTTTCTTTCGAGAAAACTCACTCGTCCTCCCGGGCAATTCCTGCAGGGTGTCCAACATGGGCGCCACCCCGTGCCTTTCGTTCAGTTTTCTCGCCCCAAGCCTCCTGCTTCCAAAGGGGCAAAGAATGCTTTAGCCCTCAGGATCCAGTTTCTACGTGCAAAGCCAGCCTGTGGAGCAGCACCTTCTGCCCAGCTACGAGAGAGCCATGCGACACACTAGGCGCTCCTGTGAGGACCCTTTTGTAAGCAGAGGTTCTGCGCGAGGTGACGTGCCTAGTCACCACAGTGCTTCAGTCAGGCGATGTCGACTTTGGAACTTTCAATCGCCCAGCAGTGCTTCGGGAGAGGGGTCCATCATATCAGACTGGTTGTAAAGTCACATTTCTGCTCGAGGTGAAGGGTCGTCAGCTTTGAGTTCATACAATCAATGTTACTCTCCGGATATGATTCAGGGCAGCTAATATCTAAGCCGGGAGTGTGACATGCATTGCTCATGACACCGGCCCCCACTCTGTTACCAAGACTGGTTTCCAGAGGTGGAGGTCTGGCTCTCCGCCGGAGCAGGCCGTGTGTTGCCCTGCCCTCTGCATGCACAGAGTGGAGGCCAACGACCCATGTGGCTGGAGCTCACTCAGAAGCCGCAGTTGACACTTTGGGTACACCGTGTTCTTCCATGACCTGGGTCCAGGCGCGAGAGACCCTGCAGTCCTGAGAGGCCTACCAGTGTTAAAGCAGTACCTTCACTAAGGCTTCTCAGACAGAGCTGCACTCCCAACACTTTTCACGGCTCTCGAGGACTTTCCTTTGGCAGCATGCGGGCAGGTTTCCGAACCACTAGCCAAGAAGGCTTTGGGATGAGCTCCTAGCGAGGAACTGCCCACACCCCCTCGTTCTTGCGAGAAAACTCACTCTTCCTCACTTTGCCTCCCCGGGAACTCCTACGGTGAGTACAAGACGGGCAACAGGACCCTTTTTCAGGCAGCTCTGAGCACCCAGCTCTCCGGGTTGCCAACGGGACAGATTTCGCTTTTCTCGTCCGGCCTCCTTTTCACGGTTGCCACACAGCTCATGTAGTTGACGTTCCGGGAACCAAAGGAGGCCCGTGTCACATACTGTACTTCTTCGCTGAAAGCGCTTTGGAAAGCCAGTGTTCCTCCTGAAGTAAATTGCGCGAGCCAGTGAACGCCTTCGTTTCGCCTAGGTCATGGTACATCTCCCGAAGGCCTAGCCACCTTCAGAGGACGACTGCCTATTTCTCCCTCTAGAGGTAAAGTCCTGGTGCTGCTTCAGGGAGCAAGAGGTCAGGTATGAAGTCCGAGAACTCACCGTGTAAGCACGGTGGTTTTCCAAAAGCAGCTCAGGGTTACAAAATGAGGCCCCCTTGCATTGCCCAGAAGCCCCGGTATCAACGTGTTCTTCAGGCTTCCTCTAAGCTCTCCAAATCTAGCTCTCCCATGGAGGAAAAACGTTGTTGCCCAGCCTCCTGCATACAAAACAGTAGAGTCCAAAGACCCATGTGGCTGGATGGTGCTCAGCAGGCACAGATGCCACTTTTGGTACACAGGGACCTTCCTTGGAATACGGTGCAGACGCTCGCATCCTCAGACTTTGAAAGGCACACCCGCATTTACAGCACTTTAGTGGGGAAGGCCTCTTTGAAACTGCTGACTGCGACTCTGCTGGTGGAAACACTGCACCTTACTTTGACTCTGGCGCTCGGCTGACATTCGCCATAGATAAAAGTCCTGTGCTGGATGTGCTCCTAGCAAGGCATTGCAAGCACTCTGTTTCTTTGGGCAAAGTCTCCGTTCCTCCCCGGGTATTCCTGCAGGGTTGAGAAAGTTGGCGACCACAGTGCTTTTCATGAAGCACTGATCATCCAAAACACGGACTGTCCTTGCAACACGCGGGCAAGTTTCCTTATGACTAGCCAAGAAGGCTTTGGGATGAGAACCTAGCAAGGAACGGCACGCACTCCGGTTCTTCCAAGAAAATTCACTCGGCCTCAGGTTACCTCTCAGGGTAATCCTGGGGTGAATAGAAGACCGGCAACAGGACTGTTTCTCAGGCAGCTCTGAGGACACATCTCTCTGCTTTGTCACTGGGGCAAATTGTGCTGTTCCCGTCCCTCTCCACTTTCACGGTTGACACCTAGCTCACGTACCTGAAGTCCACAAGCAGGTGAAAGAGACATGCCACACACATGTGCCCTTCCATGAAAACACTTTGGCAAGCAGGAGTCCTCCTGAGGTGAATGGTGTGAGCCAGTGAATGATCTAGTTTCACCTACATCACCGTGGATCTTGCAAAGGCCTGACAGTCTTCAAAGGCTGAGAGCACATGTCTCCAGCTGGATCTGAAGTCGACGTGATGCATGCGAGGGGAAGACGTCAGCTATGAATTCTGAGAACACTTGCCATGGCGGTGTTTGTTCCAGTGCAGCTCAGGTTTACAAACTGGGGTCCCCTTGCATTGCCCAGAAGACCAGGGAGAAAACTCGTCCTGAGGATTCTTCCATGCTGTGGCTATCTGGCTCCCCGATGGAGGAAACACATTGCTGCCGGGCCTTCTGCATACCAACAGTAGAGCCCAAAGACCATCATGAGGCATGAGGTTGCTCAGAAGGCACAGATGACACTTTGGGTACACAGTGATTTTCCTCGGAAACTGGTGCAGACGTGAGCGTCCTCAGATATGTGAAAGGCACACCAGCATTACAGCACTTCAGTGGTGAAAGCCTCGGGTCTACTTGTGACCACCAACTTTGCTGATGGAAACACTGCCCCTTACTTTGAGTGTGCCGCTCAGTCGACATTCGCCTTAGCTGAAGCAGTCTGCTGCACGAGCTCCTGGCAAGGAACGGCAGGCGCACTGTTTCTTTCGAGAAAACTCACTCGTCCTCCCGGGCAATTCCTGCAGGGTGTCCAACATGGGCGCCACCCCGTGCCTTTCGTTCAGTTTTCTCGCCCCAAGCCTCCTGCTTCCAAAGGGGCAAAGAATGCTTTAGCCCTCAGGATCCAGTTTCTACGTGCAAAGCCAGCCTGTGGAGCAGCACCTTCTGCCCAGCTACGAGAGAGCCATGCGACACACTAGGCGCTCCTGTGAGGACCCTTTTGTAAGCAGAGGTTCTGCGCGAGGTGACGTGCCTAGTCACCACAGTGCTTCAGTCAGGCGATGTCGACTTTGGAACTTTCAATCGCCCAGCAGTGCTTCGGGAGAGGGGTCCATCATATCAGACTGGTTGTAAAGTCACATTTCTGCTCGAGGTGAAGGGTCGTCAGCTTTGAGTTCATACAATCAATGTTACTCTCCGGATATGATTCAGGGCAGCTAATATCTAAGCCGGGAGTGTGACATGCATTGCTCATGACACCGGCCCCCACTCTGTTACCAAGACTGGTTTCCAGAGGTGGAGGTCTGGCTCTCCGCCGGAGCAGGCCGTGTGTTGCCCTGCCCTCTGCATGCACAGAGTGGAGGCCAACGACCCATGTGGCTGGAGCTCACTCAGAAGCCGCAGTTGACACTTTGGGTACACCGTGTTCTTCCATGACCTGGGTCCAGGCGCGAGAGACCCTGCAGTCCTGAGAGGCCTACCAGTGTTAAAGCAGTACCTTCACTAAGGCTTCTCAGACAGAGCTGCACTCCCAACACTTTTCACGGCTCTCGAGGACTTTCCTTTGGCAGCATGCGGGCAGGTTTCCGAACCACTAGCCAAGAAGGCTTTGGGATGAGCTCCTAGCGAGGAACTGCCCACACCCCCTCGTTCTTGCGAGAAAACTCACTCTTCCTCACTTTGCCTCCCCGGGAACTCCTACGGTGAGTACAAGACGGGCAACAGGACCCTTTTTCAGGCAGCTCTGAGCACCCAGCTCTCCGGGTTGCCAACGGGACAGATTTCGCTTTTCTCGTCCGGCCTCCTTTTCACGGTTGCCACACAGCTCATGTAGTTGACGTTCCGGGAACCAAAGGAGGCCCGTGTCACATACTGTACTTCTTCGCTGAAAGCGCTTTGGAAAGCCAGTGTTCCTCCTGAAGTAAATTGCGCGAGCCAGTGAACGCCTTCGTTTCGCCTAGGTCATGGTACATCTCCCGAAGGCCTAGCCACCTTCAGAGGACGACTGCCTATTTCTCCCTCTAGAGGTAAAGTCCTGGTGCTGCTTCAGGGAGCAAGAGGTCAGGTATGAAGTCCGAGAACTCACCGTGTAAGCACGGTGGTTTTCCAAAAGCAGCTCAGGGTTACAAAATGAGGCCCCCTTGCATTGCCCAGAAGCCCCGGTATCAACGTGTTCTTCAGGCTTCCTCTAAGCTCTCCAAATCTAGCTCTCCCATGGAGGAAAAACGTTGTTGCCCAGCCTCCTGCATACAAAACAGTAGAGTCCAAAGACCCATGTGGCTGGATGGTGCTCAGCAGGCACAGATGCCACTTTTGGTACACAGGGACCTTCCTTGGAATACGGTGCAGACGCTCGCATCCTCAGACTTTGAAAGGCACACCCGCATTTACAGCACTTTAGTGGGGAAGGCCTCTTTGAAACTGCTGACTGCGACTCTGCTGGTGGAAACACTGCACCTTACTTTGACTCTGGCGCTCGGCTGACATTCGCCATAGATAAAAGTCCTGTGCTGGATGTGCTCCTAGCAAGGCATTGCAAGCACTCTGTTTCTTTGGGCAAAGTCTCCGTTCCTCCCCGGGTATTCCTGCAGGGTTGAGAAAGTTGGCGACCACAGTGCTTTTCATGAAGCACTGATCATCCAAAACACGGACTGTCCTTGCAACACGCGGGCAAGTTTCCTTATGACTAGCCAAGAAGGCTTTGGGATGAGAACCTAGCAAGGAACGGCACGCACTCCGGTTCTTCCAAGAAAATTCACTCGGCCTCAGGTTACCTCTCAGGGTAATCCTGGGGTGAATAGAAGACCGGCAACAGGACTGTTTCTCAGGCAGCTCTGAGGACACATCTCTCTGCTTTGTCACTGGGGCAAATTGTGCTGTTCCCGTCCCTCTCCACTTTCACGGTTGACACCTAGCTCATGTACCTGAAGTCCACAAGCAGGTGAAAGAGACATGCCACACACATGTGCCCTTCCATGAAAACACTTTGGCAAGCAGGAGTCCTCCTGAGGTGAATGGTGTGAGCCAGTGAATGATCTAGTTTCACCTACATCACCGTGGATCTTGCAAAGGCCTGACAGTCTTCAAAGGCTGAGAGCACATGTCTCCAGCTGGATCTGAAGTCGACGTGATGCATGCGAGGGGAAGACGTCAGCTATGAATTCTGAGAACACTTGCCATGGCGGTGTTTGTTCCAGTGCAGCTCAGGTTTACAAACTGGGGTCCCCTTGCATTGCCCAGAAGACCAGGGAGAAAACTCGTCCTGAGGATTCTTCCATGCTGTGGCTATCTGGCTCCCCGATGGAGGAAACACATTGCTGCCTGGCCTTCTGCATACCAACAGTAGAGCCCAAAGACCATCATGCGGCATGAGGTTGCTCAGAAGGCACAGATGACACTTTGGGTACACAGTGATTTTCCTCGGAAACTGGTGCAGACGTGAGCGTCCTCAGATATGTGAAAGGCACACCAGCATTACAGCACTTCAGTGGTGAAAGCCTCGGGTCTACTTGTGACCACCAACTTTGCTGATGGAAACACTGCCCCTTACTTTGAGTGTGCCGCTCAGTCGACATTCGCCTTAGCTGAAGCAGTCTGCTGCACGAGCTCCTGGCAAGGAACGGCAGGCGCACTGTTTCTTTCGAGAAAACTCACTCGTCCTCCCGGGCAATTCCTGCAGGGTGTCCAACATGGGCGCCACCCCGTGCCTTTCGTTCAGTTTTCTCGCCCCAAGCCTCCTGCTTCCAAAGGGGCAAAGAATGCTTTAGCCCTCAGGATCCAGTTTCTACGTGCAAAGCCAGCCTGTGGAGCAGCACCTTCTGCCCAGCTACGAGAGAGCCATGCGACACACTAGGCGCTCCTGTGAGGACCCTTTTGTAAGCAGAGGTTCTGCGCGAGGTGACGTGCCTAGTCACCACAGTGCTTCAGTCAGGCGATGTCGACTTTGGAACTTTCAATCGCCCAGCAGTGCTTCGGGAGAGGGGTCCATCATATCAGACTGGTTGTAAAGTCACATTTCTGCTCGAGGTGAAGGGTCGTCAGCTTTGAGTTCATACAATCAATGTTACTCTCCGGATATGATTCAGGGCAGCTAATATCTAAGCCGGGAGTGTGACATGCATTGCTCATGACACCGGCCCCCACTCTGTTACCAAGACTGGTTTCCAGAGGTGGAGGTCTGGCTCTCCGCCGGAGCAGGCCGTGTGTTGCCCTGCCCTCTGCATGCACAGAGTGGAGGCCAACGACCCATGTGGCTGGAGCTCACTCAGAAGCCGCAGTTGACACTTTGGGTACACCGTGTTCTTCCATGACCTGGGTCCAGGCGCGAGAGACCCTGCAGTCCTGAGAGGCCTACCAGTGTTAAAGCAGTACCTTCACTAAGGCTTCTCAGACAGAGCTGCACTCCCAACACTTTTCACGGCTCTCGAGGACTTTCCTTTGGCAGCATGCGGGCAGGTTTCCGAACCACTAGCCAAGAAGGCTTTGGGATGAGCTCCTAGCGAGGAACTGCCCACACCCCCTCGTTCTTGCGAGAAAACTCACTCTTCCTCACTTTGCCTCCCCGGGAACTCCTACGGTGAGTACAAGACGGGCAACAGGACCCTTTTTCAGGCAGCTCTGAGCACCCAGCTCTCCGGGTTGCCAACGGGACAGATTTCGCTTTTCTCGTCCGGCCTCCTTTTCACGGTTGCCACACAGCTCATGTAGTTGACGTTCCGGGAACCAAAGGAGGCCCGTGTCACATACTGTACTTCTTCGCTGAAAGCGCTTTGGAAAGCCAGTGTTCCTCCTGAAGTAAATTGCGCGAGCCAGTGAACGCCTTCGTTTCGCCTAGGTCATGGTACATCTCCCGAAGGCCTAGCCACCTTCAGAGGACGACTGCCTATTTCTCCCTCTAGAGGTAAAGTCCTGGTGCTGCTTCAGGGAGCAAGAGGTCAGGTATGAAGTCCGAGAACTCACCGTGTAAGCACGGTGGTTTTCCAAAAGCAGCTCAGGGTTACAAAATGAGGCCCCCTTGCATTGCCCAGAAGCCCCGGTATCAACGTGTTCTTCAGGCTTCCTCTAAGCTCTCCAAATCTAGCTCTCCCATGGAGGAAAAACGTTGTTGCCCAGCCTCCTGCATACAAAACAGTAGAGTCCAAAGACCCATGTGGCTGGATGGTGCTCAGCAGGCACAGATGCCACTTTTGGTACACAGGGACCTTCCTTGGAATACGGTGCAGACGCTCGCATCCTCAGACTTTGAAAGGCACACCCGCATTTACAGCACTTTAGTGGGGAAGGCCTCTTTGAAACTGCTGACTGCGACTCTGCTGGTGGAAACACTGCACCTTACTTTGACTCTGGCGCTCGGCTGACATTCGCCATAGATAAAAGTCCTGTGCTGGATGTGCTCCTAGCAAGGCATTGCAAGCACTCTGTTTCTTTGGGCAAAGTCTCCGTTCCTCCCCGGGTATTCCTGCAGGGTTGAGAAAGTTGGCGACCACAGTGCTTTTCATGAAGCACTGATCATCCAAAACACGGACTGTCCTTGCAACACGCGGGCAAGTTTCCTTATGACTAGCCAAGAAGGCTTTGGGATGAGAACCTAGCAAGGAACGGCACGCACTCCGGTTCTTCCAAGAAAATTCACTCGGCCTCAGGTTACCTCTCAGGGTAATCCTGGGGTGAATAGAAGACCGGCAACAGGACTGTTTCTCAGGCAGCTCTGAGGACACATCTCTCTGCTTTGTCACTGGGGCAAATTGTGCTGTTCCCGTCCCTCTCCACTTTCACGGTTGACACCTAGCTCATGTACCTGAAGTCCACAAGCAGGTGAAAGAGACATGCCACACACATGTGCCCTTCCATGAAAACACTTTGGCAAGCAGGAGTCCTCCTGAGGTGAATGGTGTGAGCCAGTGAATGATCTAGTTTCACCTACATCACCGTGGATCTTGCAAAGGCCTGACAGTCTTCAAAGGCTGAGAGCACATGTCTCCAGCTGGATCTGAAGTCGACGTGATGCATGCGAGGGGAAGACGTCAGCTATGAATTCTGAGAACACTTGCCATGGCGGTGTTTGTTCCAGTGCAGCTCAGGTTTACAAACTGGGGTCCCCTTGCATTGCCCAGAAGACCAGGGAGAAAACTCGTCCTGAGGATTCTTCCATGCTGTGGCTATCTGGCTCCCCGATGGAGGAAACACATTGCTGCCTGGCCTTCTGCATACCAACAGTAGAGCCCAAAGACCATCATGCGGCATGAGGTTGCTCAGAAGGCACAGATGACACTTTGGGTACACAGTGATTTTCCTCGGAAACTGGTGCAGACGTGAGCGTCCTCAGATATGTGAAAGGCACACCAGCATTACAGCACTTCAGTGGTGAAAGCCTCGGGTCTACTTGTGACCACCAACTTTGCTGATGGAAACACTGCCCCTTACTTTGAGTGTGCCGCTCAGTCGACATTCGCCTTAGCTGAAGCAGTCTGCTGCACGAGCTCCTGGCAAGGAACGGCAGGCGCACTGTTTCTTTCGAGAAAACTCACTCGTCCTCCCGGGCAATTCCTGCAGGGTGTCCAACATGGGCGCCACCCCGTGCCTTTCGTTCAGTTTTCTCGCCCCAAGCCTCCTGCTTCCAAAGGGGCAAAGAATGCTTTAGCCCTCAGGATCCAGTTTCTACGTGCAAAGCCAGCCTGTGGAGCAGCACCTTCTGCCCAGCTACGAGAGAGCCATGCGACACACTAGGCGCTCCTGTGAGGACCCTTTTGTAAGCAGAGGTTCTGCGCGAGGTGACGTGCCTAGTCACCACAGTGCTTCAGTCAGGCGATGTCGACTTTGGAACTTTCAATCGCCCAGCAGTGCTTCGGGAGAGGGGTCCATCATATCAGACTGGTTGTAAAGTCACATTTCTGCTCGAGGTGAAGGGTCGTCAGCTTTGAGTTCATACAATCAATGTTACTCTCCGGATATGATTCAGGGCAGCTAATATCTAAGCCGGGAGTGTGACATGCATTGCTCATGACACCGGCCCCCACTCTGTTACCAAGACTGGTTTCCAGAGGTGGAGGTCTGGCTCTCCGCCGGAGCAGGCCGTGTGTTGCCCTGCCCTCTGCATGCACAGAGTGGAGGCCAACGACCCATGTGGCTGGAGCTCACTCAGAAGCCGCAGTTGGACACTTTGGGTACACCGTGTTCTTCCATGACCTGGGTCCAGGCGCGAGAGACCCTGCAGTCCTGAGAGGCCTACCAGTGTTAAAGCAGTACCTTCACTAAGGCTTCTCAGACAGAGCTGCACTCCCAACACTTTTCACGGCTCTCGAGACTTTCCTTTGGCAGCATGCGGGCAGGTTTCCGAACCACTAGCCAAGAAGGCTTTGGGATGAGCTCCTAGCGAGGAACTGCCACACCCCTCGTTCTTTGCGAGAAAACTCACTCTTCCTCACTTTGCTCCCGGGGAACTCCTACGGTGAGTACAAGACGGGCAACAGGACCCTTTTTCAGGCAGCTCTGAGCACCCAGCTCTCCGGGTTGCCAACGGGACAGATTTCGCTTTTCTCGTCCGGCCTCCTTTTCACGGTTGCCACACAGCTCATGTAGTTGACGTTCCGGGAACCAAAGGAGGCCCGTGTCACATACTGTACTTCTTCGCTGAAAGCGCTTTGGAAAGCCAGTGTTCCTCCTGAAGTAAATTGCGCGAGCCAGTGAACGCCTTCGTTTCGCCTAGGTCATGGTACATCTCCCGAAGGCCTAGCCACCTTCAGAGGACGACTGCCTATTTCTCCCTCTAGAGGTAAAGTCCTGGTGCTGCTTCAGGGAGCAAGAGGTCAGGTATGAAGTCCGAGAACTCACCGTGTAAGCACGGTGGTTTTCCAAAAGCAGCTCAGGGTTACAAAATGAGGCCCCCTTGCATTGCCCAGAAGCCCCGGTATCAACGTGTTCTTCAGGCTTCCTCTAAGCTCTCCAAATCTAGCTCTCCCATGGAGGAAAAACGTTGTTGCCCAGCCTCCTGCATACAAAACAGTAGAGTCCAAAGACCCATGTGGCTGGATGGTGCTCAGCAGGCACAGATGCCACTTTTGGTACACAGGGACCTTCCTTGGAATACGGTGCAGACGCTCGCATCCTCAGACTTTGAAAGGCACACCCGCATTTACAGCACTTTAGTGGGGAAGGCCTCTTTGAAACTGCTGACTGCGACTCTGCTGGTGGAAACACTGCACCTTACTTTGACTCTGGCGCTCGGCTGACATTCGCCATAGATAAAAGTCCTGTGCTGGATGTGCTCCTAGCAAGGCATTGCAAGCACTCTGTTTCTTTGGGCAAAGTCTCCGTTCCTCCCCGGGTATTCCTGCAGGGTTGAGAAAGTTGGCGACCACAGTGCTTTTCATGAAGCACTGATCATCCAAAACACGGACTGTCCTTGCAACACGCGGGCAAGTTTCCTTATGACTAGCCAAGAAGGCTTTGGGATGAGAACCTAGCAAGGAACGGCACGCACTCCGGTTCTTCCAAGAAAATTCACTCGGCCTCAGGTTACCTCTCAGGGTAATCCTGGGGTGAATAGAAGACCGGCAACAGGACTGTTTCTCAGGCAGCTCTGAGGACACATCTCTCTGCTTTGTCACTGGGGCAAATTGTGCTGTTCCCGTCCCTCTCCACTTTCACGGTTGACACCTAGCTCACGTACCTGAAGTCCACAAGCAGGTGAAAGAGACATGCCACACACATGTGCCCTTCCATGAAAACACTTTGGCAAGCAGGAGTCCTCCTGAGGTGAATGGTGTGAGCCAGTGAATGATCTAGTTTCACCTACATCACCGTGGATCTTGCAAAGGCCTGACAGTCTTCAAAGGCTGAGAGCACATGTCTCCAGCTGGATCTGAAGTCGACGTGATGCATGCGAGGGGAAGACGTCAGCTATGAATTCTGAGAACACTTGCCATGGCGGTGTTTGTTCCAGTGCAGCTCAGGTTTACAAACTGGGGTCCCCTTGCATTGCCCAGAAGACCAGGGAGAAAACTCGTCCTGAGGATTCTTCCATGCTGTGGCTATCTGGCTCCCCGATGGAGGAAACACATTGCTGCCGGGCCTTCTGCATACCAACAGTAGAGCCCAAAGACCATCATGAGGCATGAGGTTGCTCAGAAGGCACAGATGACACTTTGGGTACACAGTGATTTTCCTCGGAAACTGGTGCAGACGTGAGCGTCCTCAGATATGTGAAAGGCACACCAGCATTACAGCACTTCAGTGGTGAAAGCCTCGGGTCTACTTGGGACCACCAACTTTGCTGATGGAAACACTGCCCCTTACTTTGAGTGTGCCGCTCAGTCGACATTCGCCTTAGCTGAAGCAGTCTGCTGCACGAGCTCCTGGCAAGGAACGGCAGGCGCACTGTTTCTTTCGAGAAAACTCACTCGTCCTCCCGGGCAATTCCTGCAGGGTGTCCAACATGGGCGCCACCCCGTGCCTTTCGTTCAGTTTTCTCGCCCCAAGCCTCCTGCTTCCAAAGGGGCAAAGAATGCTTTAGCCCTCAGGATCCAGTTTCTACGTGCAAAGCCAGCCTGTGGAGCAGCACCTTCTGCCCAGCTACGAGAGAGCCATGCGACACACTAGGCGCTCCTGTGAGGACCCTTTTGTAAGCAGAGGTTCTGCGCGAGGTGACGTGCCTAGTCACCACAGTGCTTCAGTCAGGCGATGTCGACTTTGGAACTTTCAATCGCCCAGCAGTGCTTCGGGAGAGGGGTCCATCATATCAGACTGGTTGTAAAGTCACATTTCTGCTCGAGGTGAAGGGTCGTCAGCTTTGAGTTCATACAATCAATGTTACTCTCCGGATATGATTCAGGGCAGCTAATATCTAAGCCGGGAGTGTGACATGCATTGCTCATGACACCGGCCCCCACTCTGTTACCAAGACTGGTTTCCAGAGGTGGAGGTCTGGCTCTCCGCCGGAGCAGGCCGTGTGTTGCCCTGCCCTCTGCATGCACAGAGTGGAGGCCAACGACCCATGTGGCTGGAGCTCACTCAGAAGCCGCAGTTGACACTTTGGGTACACCGTGTTCTTCCATGACCTGGGTCCAGGCGCGAGAGACCCTGCAGTCCTGAGAGGCCTACCAGTGTTAAAGCAGTACCTTCACTAAGGCTTCTCAGACAGAGCTGCACTCCCAACACTTTTCACGGCTCTCGAGGACTTTCCTTTGGCAGCATGCGGGCAGGTTTCCGAACCACTAGCCAAGAAGGCTTTGGGATGAGCTCCTAGCGAGGAACTGCCCACACCCCCTCGTTCTTGCGAGAAAACTCACTCTTCCTCACTTTGCCTCCCCGGGAACTCCTACGGTGAGTACAAGACGGGCAACAGGACCCTTTTTCAGGCAGCTCTGAGCACCCAGCTCTCCGGGTTGCCAACGGGACAGATTTCGCTTTTCTCGTCCGGCCTCCTTTTCACGGTTGCCACACAGCTCATGTAGTTGACGTTCCGGGAACCAAAGGAGGCCCGTGTCACATACTGTACTTCTTCGCTGAAAGCGCTTTGGAAAGCCAGTGTTCCTCCTGAAGTAAATTGCGCGAGCCAGTGAACGCCTTCGTTTCGCCTAGGTCATGGTACATCTCCCGAAGGCCGAGCCACCTTCAGAGGACGACTGCCTATTTCTCCCTCTAGAGGTAAAGTCCTGGTGCTGCTTCAGGGAGCAAGAGGTCAGGTATGAAGTCCGAGAACTCACCGTGTAAGCACGGTGGTTTTCCAAAAGCAGCTCAGGGTTACAAAATGAGGCCCCCTTGCATTGCCCAGAAGCCCCGGTATCAACGTGTTCTTCAGGCTTCCTCTAAGCTCTCCAAATCTAGCTCTCCCATGGAGGAAAAACGTTGTTGCCCAGCCTCCTGCATACAAAACAGTAGAGTCCAAAGACCCATGTGGCTGGATGGTGCTCAGCAGGCACAGATGCCACTTTTGGTACACAGGGACCTTCCTTGGAATACGGTGCAGACGCTCGCATCCTCAGACTTTGAAAGGCACACCCGCATTTACAGCACTTTAGTGGGGAAGGCCTCTTTGAAACTGCTGACTGCGACTCTGCTGGTGGAAACACTGCACCTTACTTTGACTCTGGCGCTCGGCTGACATTCGCCATAGATAAAAGTCCTGTGCTGGATGTGCTCCTAGCAAGGCATTGCAAGCACTCTGTTTCTTTGGGCAAAGTCTCCGTTCCTCCCCGGGTATTCCTGCAGGGTTGAGAAAGTTGGCGACCACAGTGCTTTTCATGAAGCACTGATCATCCAAAACACGGACTGTCCTTGCAACACGCGGGCAAGTTTCCTTATGACTAGCCAAGAAGGCTTTGGGATGAGAACCTAGCAAGGAACGGCACGCACTCCGGTTCTTCCAAGAAAATTCACTCGGCCTCAGGTTACCTCTCAGGGTAATCCTGGGGTGAATAGAAGACCGGCAACAGGACTGTTTCTCAGGCAGCTCTGAGGACACATCTCTCTGCTTTGTCACTGGGGCAAATTGTGCTGTTCCCGTCCCTCTCCACTTTCACGGTTGACACCTAGCTCATGTACCTGAAGTCCACAAGCAGGTGAAAGAGACATGCCACACACATGTGCCCTTCCATGAAAACACTTTGGCAAGCAGGAGTCCTCCTGAGGTGAATGGTGTGAGCCAGTGAATGATCTAGTTTCACCTACATCACCGTGGATCTTGCAAAGGCCTGACAGTCTTCAAAGGCTGAGAGCACATGTCTCCAGCTGGATCTGAAGTCGACGTGATGCATGCGAGGGGAAGACGTCAGCTATGAATTCTGAGAACACTTGCCATGGCGGTGTTTGTTCCAGTGCAGCTCAGGTTTACAAACTGGGGTCCCCTTGCATTGCCCAGAAGACCAGGGAGAAAACTCGTCCTGAGGATTCTTCCATGCTGTGGCTATCTGGCTCCCCGATGGAGGAAACACATTGCTGCCTGGCCTTCTGCATACCAACAGTAGAGCCCAAAGACCATCATGCGGCATGAGGTTGCTCAGAAGGCACAGATGACACTTTGGGTACACAGTGATTTTCCTCGGAAACTGGTGCAGACGTGAGCGTCCTCAGATATGTGAAAGGCACACCAGCATTACAGCACTTCAGTGGTGAAAGCCTCGGGTCTACTTGTGACCACCAACTTTGCTGATGGAAACACTGCCCCTTACTTTGAGTGTGCCGCTCAGTCGACATTCGCCTTAGCTGAAGCAGTCTGCTGCACGAGCTCCTGGCAAGGAACGGCAGGCGCACTGTTTCTTTCGAGAAAACTCACTCGTCCTCCCGGGCAATTCCTGCAGGGTGTCCAACATGGGCGCCACCCCGTGCCTTTCGTTCAGTTTTCTCGCCCCAAGCCTCCTGCTTCCAAAGGGGCAAAGAATGCTTTAGCCCTCAGGATCCAGTTTCTACGTGCAAAGCCAGCCTGTGGAGCAGCACCTTCTGCCCAGCTACGAGAGAGCCATGCGACACACTAGGCGCTCCTGTGAGGACCCTTTTGTAAGCAGAGGTTCTGCGCGAGGTGACGTGCCTAGTCACCACAGTGCTTCAGTCAGGCGATGTCGACTTTGGAACTTTCAATCGCCCAGCAGTGCTTCGGGAGAGGGGTCCATCATATCAGACTGGTTGTAAAGTCACATTTCTGCTCGAGGTGAAGGGTCGTCAGCTTTGAGTTCATACAATCAATGTTACTCTCCGGATATGATTCAGGGCAGCTAATATCTAAGCCGGGAGTGTGACATGCATTGCTCATGACACCGGCCCCCACTCTGTTACCAAGACTGGTTTCCAGAGGTGGAGGTCTGGCTCTCCGCCGGAGCAGGCCGTGTGTTGCCCTGCCCTCTGCATGCACAGAGTGGAGGCCAACGACCCATGTGGCTGGAGCTCACTCAGAAGCCGCAGTTGACACTTTGGGTACACCGTGTTCTTCCATGACCTGGGTCCAGGCGCGAGAGACCCTGCAGTCCTGAGAGGCCTACCAGTGTTAAAGCAGTACCTTCACTAAGGCTTCTCAGACAGAGCTGCACTCCCAACACTTTTCACGGCTCTCGAGGACTTTCCTTTGGCAGCATGCGGGCAGGTTTCCGAACCACTAGCCAAGAAGGCTTTGGGATGAGCTCCTAGCGAGGAACTGCCCACACCCCCTCGTTCTTGCGAGAAAACTCACTCTTCCTCACTTTGCCTCCCCGGGAACTCCTACGGTGAGTACAAGACGGGCAACAGGACCCTTTTTCAGGCAGCTCTGAGCACCCAGCTCTCCGGGTTGCCAACGGGACAGATTTCGCTTTTCTCGTCCGGCCTCCTTTTCACGGTTGCCACACAGCTCATGTAGTTGACGTTCCGGGAACCAAAGGAGGCCCGTGTCACATACTGTACTTCTTCGCTGAAAGCGCTTTGGAAAGCCAGTGTTCCTCCTGAAGTAAATTGCGCGAGCCAGTGAACGCCTTCGTTTCGCCTAGGTCATGGTACATCTCCCGAAGGCCGAGCCACCTTCAGAGGACGACTGCCTATTTCTCCCTCTAGAGGTAAAGTCCTGGTGCTGCTTCAGGGAGCAAGAGGTCAGGTATGAAGTCCGAGAACTCACCGTGTAAGCACGGTGGTTTTCCAAAAGCAGCTCAGGGTTACAAAATGAGGCCCCCTTGCATTGCCCAGAAGCCCCGGTATCAACGTGTTCTTCAGGCTTCCTCTAAGCTCTCCAAATCTAGCTCTCCCATGGAGGAAAAACGTTGTTGCCCAGCCTCCTGCATACAAAACAGTAGAGTCCAAAGACCCATGTGGCTGGATGGTGCTCAGCAGGCACAGATGCCACTTTTGGTACACAGGGACCTTCCTTGGAATACGGTGCAGACGCTCGCATCCTCAGACTTTGAAAGGCACACCCGCATTTACAGCACTTTAGTGGGGAAGGCCTCTTTGAAACTGCTGACTGCGACTCTGCTGGTGGAAACACTGCACCTTACTTTGACTCTGGCGCTCGGCTGACATTCGCCATAGATAAAAGTCCTGTGCTGGATGTGCTCCTAGCAAGGCATTGCAAGCACTCTGTTTCTTTGGGCAAAGTCTCCGTTCCTCCCCGGGTATTCCTGCAGGGTTGAGAAAGTTGGCGACCACAGTGCTTTTCATGAAGCACTGATCATCCAAAACACGGACTGTCCTTGCAACACGCGGGCAAGTTTCCTTATGACTAGCCAAGAAGGCTTTGGGATGAGAACCTAGCAAGGAACGGCACGCACTCCGGTTCTTCCAAGAAAATTCACTCGGCCTCAGGTTACCTCTCAGGGTAATCCTGGGGTGAATAGAAGACCGGCAACAGGACTGTTTCTCAGGCAGCTCTGAGGACACATCTCTCTGCTTTGTCACTGGGGCAAATTGTGCTGTTCCCGTCCCTCTCCACTTTCACGGTTGACACCTAGCTCATGTACCTGAAGTCCACAAGCAGGTGAAAGAGACATGCCACACACATGTGCCCTTCCATGAAAACACTTTGGCAAGCAGGAGTCCTCCTGAGGTGAATGGTGTGAGCCAGTGAATGATCTAGTTTCACCTACATCACCGTGGATCTTGCAAAGGCCTGACAGTCTTCAAAGGCTGAGAGCACATGTCTCCAGCTGGATCTGAAGTCGACGTGATGCATGCGAGGGGAAGACGTCAGCTATGAATTCTGAGAACACTTGCCATGGCGGTGTTTGTTCCAGTGCAGCTCAGGTTTACAAACTGGGGTCCCCTTGCATTGCCCAGAAGACCAGGGAGAAAACTCGTCCTGAGGATTCTTCCATGCTGTGGCTATCTGGCTCCCCGATGGAGGAAACACATTGCTGCCTGGCCTTCTGCATACCAACAGTAGAGCCCAAAGACCATCATGCGGCATGAGGTTGCTCAGAAGGCACAGATGACACTTTGGGTACACAGTGATTTTCCTCGGAAACTGGTGCAGACGTGAGCGTCCTCAGATATGTGAAAGGCACACCAGCATTACAGCACTTCAGTGGTGAAAGCCTCGGGTCTACTTGTGACCACCAACTTTGCTGATGGAAACACTGCCCCTTACTTTGAGTGTGCCGCTCAGTCGACATTCGCCTTAGCTGAAGCAGTCTGCTGCACGAGCTCCTGGCAAGGAACGGCAGGCGCACTGTTTCTTTCGAGAAAACTCACTCGTCCTCCCGGGCAATTCCTGCAGGGTGTCCAACATGGGCGCCACCCCGTGCCTTTCGTTCAGTTTTCTCGCCCCAAGCCTCCTGCTTCCAAAGGGGCAAAGAATGCTTTAGCCCTCAGGATCCAGTTTCTACGTGCAAAGCCAGCCTGTGGAGCAGCACCTTCTGCCCAGCTACGAGAGAGCCATGCGACACACTAGGCGCTCCTGTGAGGACCCTTTTGTAAGCAGAGGTTCTGCGCGAGGTGACGTGCCTAGTCACCACAGTGCTTCAGTCAGGCGATGTCGACTTTGGAACTTTCAATCGCCCAGCAGTGCTTCGGGAGAGGGGTCCATCATATCAGACTGGTTGTAAAGTCACATTTCTGCTCGAGGTGAAGGGTCGTCAGCTTTGAGTTCATACAATCAATGTTACTCTCCGGATATGATTCAGGGCAGCTAATATCTAAGCCGGGAGTGTGACATGCATTGCTCATGACACCGGCCCCCACTCTGTTACCAAGACTGGTTTCCAGAGGTGGAGGTCTGGCTCTCCGCCGGAGCAGGCCGTGTGTTGCCCTGCCCTCTGCATGCACAGAGTGGAGGCCAACGACCCATGTGGCTGGAGCTCACTCAGAAGCCGCAGTTGACACTTTGGGTACACCGTGTTCTTCCATGACCTGGGTCCAGGCGCGAGAGACCCTGCAGTCCTGAGAGGCCTACCAGTGTTAAAGCAGTACCTTCACTAAGGCTTCTCAGACAGAGCTGCACTCCCAACACTTTTCACGGCTCTCGAGGACTTTCCTTTGGCAGCATGCGGGCAGGTTTCCGAACCACTAGCCAAGAAGGCTTTGGGATGAGCTCCTAGCGAGGAACTGCCCACACCCCCTCGTTCTTGCGAGAAAACTCACTCTTCCTCACTTTGCCTCCCCGGGAACTCCTACGGTGAGTACAAGACGGGCAACAGGACCCTTTTTCAGGCAGCTCTGAGCACCCAGCTCTCCGGGTTGCCAACGGGACAGATTTCGCTTTTCTCGTCCGGCCTCCTTTTCACGGTTGCCACACAGCTCATGTAGTTGACGTTCCGGGAACCAAAGGAGGCCCGTGTCACATACTGTACTTCTTCGCTGAAAGCGCTTTGGAAAGCCAGTGTTCCTCCTGAAGTAAATTGCGCGAGCCAGTGAACGCCTTCGTTTCGCCTAGGTCATGGTACATCTCCCGAAGGCCTAGCCACCTTCAGAGGACGACTGCCTATTTCTCCCTCTAGAGGTAAAGTCCTGGTGCTGCTTCAGGGAGCAAGAGGTCAGGTATGAAGTCCGAGAACTCACCGTGTAAGCACGGTGGTTTTCCAAAAGCAGCTCAGGGTTACAAAATGAGGCCCCCTTGCATTGCCCAGAAGCCCCGGTATCAACGTGTTCTTCAGGCTTCCTCTAAGCTCTCCAAATCTAGCTCTCCCATGGAGGAAAAACGTTGTTGCCCAGCCTCCTGCATACAAAACAGTAGAGTCCAAAGACCCATGTGGCTGGATGGTGCTCAGCAGGCACAGATGCCACTTTTGGTACACAGGGACCTTCCTTGGAATACGGTGCAGACGCTCGCATCCTCAGACTTTGAAAGGCACACCCGCATTTACAGCACTTTAGTGGGGAAGGCCTCTTTGAAACTGCTGACTGCGACTCTGCTGGTGGAAACACTGCACCTTACTTTGACTCTGGCGCTCGGCTGACATTCGCCATAGATAAAAGTCCTGTGCTGGATGTGCTCCTAGCAAGGCATTGCAAGCACTCTGTTTCTTTGGGCAAAGTCTCCGTTCCTCCCCGGGTATTCCTGCAGGGTTGAGAAAGTTGGCGACCACAGTGCTTTTCATGAAGCACTGATCATCCAAAACACGGACTGTCCTTGCAACACGCGGGCAAGTTTCCTTATGACTAGCCAAGAAGGCTTTGGGATGAGAACCTAGCAAGGAACGGCACGCACTCCGGTTCTTCCAAGAAAATTCACTCGGCCTCAGGTTACCTCTCAGGGTAATCCTGGGGTGAATAGAAGACCGGCAACAGGACTGTTTCTCAGGCAGCTCTGAGGACACATCTCTCTGCTTTGTCACTGGGGCAAATTGTGCTGTTCCCGTCCCTCTCCACTTTCACGGTTGACACCTAGCTCATGTACCTGAAGTCCACAAGCAGGTGAAAGAGACATGCCACACACATGTGCCCTTCCATGAAAACACTTTGGCAAGCAGGAGTCCTCCTGAGGTGAATGGTGTGAGCCAGTGAATGATCTAGTTTCACCTACATCACCGTGGATCTTGCAAAGGCCTGACAGTCTTCAAAGGCTGAGAGCACATGTCTCCAGCTGGATCTGAAGTCGACGTGATGCATGCGAGGGGAAGACGTCAGCTATGAATTCTGAGAACACTTGCCATGGCGGTGTTTGTTCCAGTGCAGCTCAGGTTTACAAACTGGGGTCCCCTTGCATTGCCCAGAAGACCAGGGAGAAAACTCGTCCTGAGGATTCTTCCATGCTGTGGCTATCTGGCTCCCCGATGGAGGAAACACATTGCTGCCTGGCCTTCTGCATACCAACAGTAGAGCCCAAAGACCATCATGCGGCATGAGGTTGCTCAGAAGGCACAGATGACACTTTGGGTACACAGTGATTTTCCTCGGAAACTGGTGCAGACGTGAGCGTCCTCAGATATGTGAAAGGCACACCAGCATTACAGCACTTCAGTGGTGAAAGCCTCGGGTCTACTTGTGACCACCAACTTTGCTGATGGAAACACTGCCCCTTACTTTGAGTGTGCCGCTCAGTCGACATTCGCCTTAGCTGAAGCAGTCTGCTGCACGAGCTCCTGGCAAGGAACGGCAGGCGCACTGTTTCTTTCGAGAAAACTCACTCGTCCTCCCGGGCAATTCCTGCAGGGTGTCCAACATGGGCGCCACCCCGTGCCTTTCGTTCAGTTTTCTCGCCCCAAGCCTCCTGCTTCCAAAGGGGCAAAGAATGCTTTAGCCCTCAGGATCCAGTTTCTACGTGCAAAGCCAGCCTGTGGAGCAGCACCTTCTGCCCAGCTACGAGAGAGCCATGCGACACACTAGGCGCTCCTGTGAGGACCCTTTTGTAAGCAGAGGTTCTGCGCGAGGTGACGTGCCTAGTCACCACAGTGCTTCAGTCAGGCGATGTCGACTTTGGAACTTTCAATCGCCCAGCAGTGCTTCGGGAGAGGGGTCCATCATATCAGACTGGTTGTAAAGTCACATTTCTGCTCGAGGTGAAGGGTCGTCAGCTTTGAGTTCATACAATCAATGTTACTCTCCGGATATGATTCAGGGCAGCTAATATCTAAGCCGGGAGTGTGACATGCATTGCTCATGACACCGGCCCCCACTCTGTTACCAAGACTGGTTTCCAGAGGTGGAGGTCTGGCTCTCCGCCGGAGCAGGCCGTGTGTTGCCCTGCCCTCTGCATGCACAGAGTGGAGGCCAACGACCCATGTGGCTGGAGCTCACTCAGAAGCCGCAGTTGACACTTTGGGTACACCGTGTTCTTCCATGACCTGGGTCCAGGCGCGAGAGACCCTGCAGTCCTGAGAGGCCTACCAGTGTTAAAGCAGTACCTTCACTAAGGCTTCTCAGACAGAGCTGCACTCCCAACACTTTTCACGGCTCTCGAGGACTTTCCTTTGGCAGCATGCGGGCAGGTTTCCGAACCACTAGCCAAGAAGGCTTTGGGATGAGCTCCTAGCGAGGAACTGCCCACACCCCCTCGTTCTTGCGAGAAAACTCACTCTTCCTCACTTTGCCTCCCCGGGAACTCCTACGGTGAGTACAAGACGGGCAACAGGACCCTTTTTCAGGCAGCTCTGAGCACCCAGCTCTCCGGGTTGCCAACGGGACAGATTTCGCTTTTCTCGTCCGGCCTCCTTTTCACGGTTGCCACACAGCTCATGTAGTTGACGTTCCGGGAACCAAAGGAGGCCCGTGTCACATACTGTACTTCTTCGCTGAAAGCGCTTTGGAAAGCCAGTGTTCCTCCTGAAGTAAATTGCGCGAGCCAGTGAACGCCTTCGTTTCGCCTAGGTCATGGTACATCTCCCGAAGGCCGAGCCACCTTCAGAGGACGACTGCCTATTTCTCCCTCTAGAGGTAAAGTCCTGGTGCTGCTTCAGGGAGCAAGAGGTCAGGTATGAAGTCCGAGAACTCACCGTGTAAGCACGGTGGTTTTCCAAAAGCAGCTCAGGGTTACAAAATGAGGCCCCCTTGCATTGCCCAGAAGCCCCGGTATCAACGTGTTCTTCAGGCTTCCTCTAAGCTCTCCAAATCTAGCTCTCCCATGGAGGAAAAACGTTGTTGCCCAGCCTCCTGCATACAAAACAGTAGAGTCCAAAGACCCATGTGGCTGGATGGTGCTCAGCAGGCACAGATGCCACTTTTGGTACACAGGGACCTTCCTTGGAATACGGTGCAGACGCTCGCATCCTCAGACTTTGAAAGGCACACCCGCATTTACAGCACTTTAGTGGGGAAGGCCTCTTTGAAACTGCTGACTGCGACTCTGCTGGTGGAAACACTGCACCTTACTTTGACTCTGGCGCTCGGCTGACATTCGCCATAGATAAAAGTCCTGTGCTGGATGTGCTCCTAGCAAGGCATTGCAAGCACTCTGTTTCTTTGGGCAAAGTCTCCGTTCCTCCCCGGGTATTCCTGCAGGGTTGAGAAAGTTGGCGACCACAGTGCTTTTCATGAAGCACTGATCATCCAAAACACGGACTGTCCTTGCAACACGCGGGCAAGTTTCCTTATGACTAGCCAAGAAGGCTTTGGGATGAGAACCTAGCAAGGAACGGCACGCACTCCGGTTCTTCCAAGAAAATTCACTCGGCCTCAGGTTACCTCTCAGGGTAATCCTGGGGTGAATAGAAGACCGGCAACAGGACTGTTTCTCAGGCAGCTCTGAGGACACATCTCTCTGCTTTGTCACTGGGGCAAATTGTGCTGTTCCCGTCCCTCTCCACTTTCACGGTTGACACCTAGCTCATGTACCTGAAGTCCACAAGCAGGTGAAAGAGACATGCCACACACATGTGCCCTTCCATGAAAACACTTTGGCAAGCAGGAGTCCTCCTGAGGTGAATGGTGTGAGCCAGTGAATGATCTAGTTTCACCTACATCACCGTGGATCTTGCAAAGGCCTGACAGTCTTCAAAGGCTGAGAGCACATGTCTCCAGCTGGATCTGAAGTCGACGTGATGCATGCGAGGGGAAGACGTCAGCTATGAATTCTGAGAACACTTGCCATGGCGGTGTTTGTTCCAGTGCAGCTCAGGTTTACAAACTGGGGTCCCCTTGCATTGCCCAGAAGACCAGGGAGAAAACTCGTCCTGAGGATTCTTCCATGCTGTGGCTATCTGGCTCCCCGATGGAGGAAACACATTGCTGCCTGGCCTTCTGCATACCAACAGTAGAGCCCAAAGACCATCATGAGGCATGAGGTTGCTCAGAAGGCACAGATGACACTTTGGGTACACAGTGATTTTCCTCGGAAACTGGTGCAGACGTGAGCGTCCTCAGATATGTGAAAGGCACACCAGCATTACAGCACTTCAGTGGTGAAAGCCTCGGGTCTACTTGGGACCACCAACTTTGCTGATGGAAACACTGCCCCTTACTTTGAGTGTGCCGCTCAGTCGACATTCGCCTTAGCTGAAGCAGTCTGCTGCACGAGCTCCTGGCAAGGAACGGCAGGCGCACTGTTTCTTTCGAGAAAACTCACTCGTCCTCCCGGGCAATTCCTGCAGGGTGTCCAACATGGGCGCCACCCCGTGCCTTTCGTTCAGTTTTCTCGCCCCAAGCCTCCTGCTTCCAAAGGGGCAAAGAATGCTTTAGCCCTCAGGATCCAGTTTCTACGTGCAAAGCCAGCCTGTGGAGCAGCACCTTCTGCCCAGCTACGAGAGAGCCATGCGACACACTAGGCGCTCCTGTGAGGACCCTTTTGTAAGCAGAGGTTCTGCGCGAGGTGACGTGCCTAGTCACCACAGTGCTTCAGTCAGGCGATGTCGACTTTGGAACTTTCAATCGCCCAGCAGTGCTTCGGGAGAGGGGTCCATCATATCAGACTGGTTGTAAAGTCACATTTCTGCTCGAGGTGAAGGGTCGTCAGCTTTGAGTTCATACAATCAATGTTACTCTCCGGATATGATTCAGGGCAGCTAATATCTAAGCCGGGAGTGTGACATGCATTGCTCATGACACCGGCCCCCACTCTGTTACCAAGACTGGTTTCCAGAGGTGGAGGTCTGGCTCTCCGCCGGAGCAGGCCGTGTGTTGCCCTGCCCTCTGCATGCACAGAGTGGAGGCCAACGACCCATGTGGCTGGAGCTCACTCAGAAGCCGCAGTTGACACTTTGGGTACACCGTGTTCTTCCATGACCTGGGTCCAGGCGCGAGAGACCCTGCAGTCCTGAGAGGCCTACCAGTGTTAAAGCAGTACCTTCACTAAGGCTTCTCAGACAGAGCTGCACTCCCAACACTTTTCACGGCTCTCGAGGACTTTCCTTTGGCAGCATGCGGGCAGGTTTCCGAACCACTAGCCAAGAAGGCTTTGGGATGAGCTCCTAGCGAGGAACTGCCCACACCCCCTCATTCTTGCGAGAAAACTCACTCTTCCTCACTTTGCCTCCCCGGGAACTCCTACGGTGAGTACAAGACGGGCAACAGGACCCTTTTTCAGGCAGCTCTGAGCACCCAGCTCTCCGGGTTGCCAACGGGACAGATTTCGCTTTTCTCGTCCGGCCTCCTTTTCACGGTTGCCACACAGCTCATGTAGTTGACGTTCCGGGAACCAAAGGAGGCCCGTGTCACATACTGTACTTCTTCGCTGAAAGCGCTTTGGAAAGCCAGTGTTCCTCCTGAAGTAAATTGCGCGAGCCAGTGAACGCCTTCGTTTCGCCTAGGTCATGGTACATCTCCCGAAGGCCGAGCCACCTTCAGAGGACGACTGCCTATTTCTCCCTCTAGAGGTAAAGTCCTGGTGCTGCTTCAGGGAGCAAGAGGTCAGGTATGAAGTCCGAGAACTCACCGTGTAAGCACGGTGGTTTTCCAAAAGCAGCTCAGGGTTACAAAATGAGGCCCCCTTGCATTGCCCAGAAGCCCCGGTATCAACGTGTTCTTCAGGCTTCCTCTAAGCTCTCCAAATCTAGCTCTCCCATGGAGGAAAAACGTTGTTGCCCAGCCTCCTGCATACAAAACAGTAGAGTCCAAAGACCCATGTGGCTGGATGGTGCTCAGCAGGCACAGATGCCACTTTTGGTACACAGGGACCTTCCTTGGAATACGGTGCAGACGCTCGCATCCTCAGACTTTGAAAGGCACACCCGCATTTACAGCACTTTAGTGGGGAAGGCCTCTTTGAAACTGCTGACTGCGACTCTGCTGGTGGAAACACTGCACCTTACTTTGACTCTGGCGCTCGGCTGACATTCGCCATAGATAAAAGTCCTGTGCTGGATGTGCTCCTAGCAAGGCATTGCAAGCACTCTGTTTCTTTGGGCAAAGTCTCCGTTCCTCCCCGGGTATTCCTGCAGGGTTGAGAAAGTTGGCGACCACAGTGCTTTTCATGAAGCACTGATCATCCAAAACACGGACTTTCCTTGCAACACGCGGGCAAGTTTCCTTATGACTAGCCAAGAAGGCTTTGGGATGAGAACCTAGCAAGGAACGGCACGCACTCCGGTTCTTCCAAGAAAATTCACTCGGCCTCAGGTTACCTCTCAGGGTAATCCTGGGGTGAATAGAAGACCGGCAACAGGACTGTTTCTCAGGCAGCTCTGAGGACACATCTCTCTGCTTTGTCACTGGGGCAAATTGTGCTGTTCCCGTCCCTCTCCACTTTCACGGTTGACACCTAGCTCACGTACCTGAAGTCCACAAGCAGGTGAAAGAGACATGCCACACACATGTGCCCTTCCATGAAAACACTTTGGCAAGCAGGAGTCCTCCTGAGGTGAATGGTGTGAGCCAGTGAATGATCTAGTTTCACCTACATCACCGTGGATCTTGCAAAGGCCTGACAGTCTTCAAAGGCTGAGAGCACATGTCTCCAGCTGGATCTGAAGTCGACGTGATGCATGCGAGGGGAAGACGTCAGCTATGAATTCTGAGAACACTTGCCATGGCGGTGTTTGTTCCAGTGCAGCTCAGGTTTACAAACTGGGGTCCCCTTGCATTGCCCAGAAGACCAGGGAGAAAACTCGTCCTGAGGATTCTTCCATGCTGTGGCTATCTGGCTCCCCGATGGAGGAAACACATTGCTGCCTGGCCTTCTGCATACCAACAGTAGAGCCCAAAGACCATCATGCGGCATGAGGTTGCTCAGAAGGCACAGATGACACTTTGGGTACACAGTGATTTTCCTCGGAAACTGGTGCAGACGTGAGCGTCCTCAGATATGTGAAAGGCACACCAGCATTACAGCACTTCAGTGGTGAAAGCCTCGGGTCTACTTGTGACCACCAACTTTGCTGATGGAAACACTGCCCCTTACTTTGAGTGTGCCGCTCAGTCGACATTCGCCTTAGCTGAAGCAGTCTGCTGCACGAGCTCCTGGCAAGGAACGGCAGGCGCACTGTTTCTTTCGAGAAAACTCACTCGTCCTCCCGGGCAATTCCTGCAGGGTGTCCAACATGGGCGCCACCCCGTGCCTTTCGTTCAGTTTTCTCGCCCCAAGCCTCCTGCTTCCAAAGGGGCAAAGAATGCTTTAGCCCTCAGGATCCAGTTTCTACGTGCAAAGCCAGCCTGTGGAGCAGCACCTTCTGCCCAGCTACGAGAGAGCCATGCGACACACTAGGCGCTCCTGTGAGGACCCTTTTGTAAGCAGAGGTTCTGCGCGAGGTGACGTGCCTAGTCACCACAGTGCTTCAGTCAGGCGATGTCGACTTTGGAACTTTCAATCGCCCAGCAGTGCTTCGGGAGAGGGGTCCATCATATCAGACTGGTTGTAAAGTCACATTTCTGCTCGAGGTGAAGGGTCGTCAGCTTTGAGTTCATACAATCAATGTTACTCTCCGGATATGATTCAGGGCAGCTAATATCTAAGCCGGGAGTGTGACATGCATTGCTCATGACACCGGCCCCCACTCTGTTACCAAGACTGGTTTCCAGAGGTGGAGGTCTGGCTCTCCGCCGGAGCAGGCCGTGTGTTGCCCTGCCCTCTGCATGCACAGAGTGGAGGCCAACGACCCATGTGGCTGGAGCTCACTCAGAAGCCGCAGTTGACACTTTGGGTACACCGTGTTCTTCCATGACCTGGGTCCAGGCGCGAGAGACCCTGCAGTCCTGAGAGGCCTACCAGTGTTAAAGCAGTACCTTCACTAAGGCTTCTCAGACAGAGCTGCACTCCCAACACTTTTCACGGCTCTCGAGGACTTTCCTTTGGCAGCATGCGGGCAGGTTTCCGAACCACTAGCCAAGAAGGCTTTGGGATGAGCTCCTAGCGAGGAACTGCCCACACCCCCTCGTTCTTGCGAGAAAACTCACTCTTCCTCACTTTGCCTCCCCGGGAACTCCTACGGTGAGTACAAGACGGGCAACAGGACCCTTTTTCAGGCAGCTCTGAGCACCCAGCTCTCCGGGTTGCCAACGGGACAGATTTCGCTTTTCTCGTCCGGCCTCCTTTTCACGGTTGCCACACAGCTCATGTAGTTGACGTTCCGGGAACCAAAGGAGGCCCGTGTCACATACTGTACTTCTTCGCTGAAAGCGCTTTGGAAAGCCAGTGTTCCTCCTGAAGTAAATTGCGCGAGCCAGTGAACGCCTTCGTTTCGCCTAGGTCATGGTACATCTCCCGAAGGCCGAGCCACCTTCAGAGGACGACTGCCTATTTCTCCCTCTAGAGGTAAAGTCCTGGTGCTGCTTCAGGGAGCAAGAGGTCAGGTATGAAGTCCGAGAACTCACCGTGTAAGCACGGTGGTTTTCCAAAAGCAGCTCAGGGTTACAAAATGAGGCCCCCTTGCATTGCCCAGAAGCCCCGGTATCAACGTGTTCTTCAGGCTTCCTCTAAGCTCTCCAAATCTAGCTCTCCCATGGAGGAAAAACGTTGTTGCCCAGCCTCCTGCATACAAAACAGTAGAGTCCAAAGACCCATGTGGCTGGATGGTGCTCAGCAGGCACAGATGCCACTTTTGGTACACAGGGACCTTCCTTGGAATACGGTGCAGACGCTCGCATCCTCAGACTTTGAAAGGCACACCCGCATTTACAGCACTTTAGTGGGGAAGGCCTCTTTGAAACTGCTGACTGCGACTCTGCTGGTGGAAACACTGCACCTTACTTTGACTCTGGCGCTCGGCTGACATTCGCCATAGATAAAAGTCCTGTGCTGGATGTGCTCCTAGCAAGGCATTGCAAGCACTCTGTTTCTTTGGGCAAAGTCTCCGTTCCTCCCCGGGTATTCCTGCAGGGTTGAGAAAGTTGGCGACCACAGTGCTTTTCATGAAGCACTGATCATCCAAAACACGGACTGTCCTTGCAACACGCGGGCAAGTTTCCTTATGACTAGCCAAGAAGGCTTTGGGATGAGAACCTAGCAAGGAACGGCACGCACTCCGGTTCTTCCAAGAAAATTCACTCGGCCTCAGGTTACCTCTCAGGGTAATCCTGGGGTGAATAGAAGACCGGCAACAGGACTGTTTCTCAGGCAGCTCTGAGGACACATCTCTCTGCTTTGTCACTGGGGCAAATTGTGCTGTTCCCGTCCCTCTCCACTTTCACGGTTGACACCTAGCTCATGTACCTGAAGTCCACAAGCAGGTGAAAGAGACATGCCACACACATGTGCCCTTCCATGAAAACACTTTGGCAAGCAGGAGTCCTCCTGAGGTGAATGGTGTGAGCCAGTGAATGATCTAGTTTCACCTACATCACCGTGGATCTTGCAAAGGCCTGACAGTCTTCAAAGGCTGAGAGCACATGTCTCCAGCTGGATCTGAAGTCGACGTGATGCATGCGAGGGGAAGACGTCAGCTATGAATTCTGAGAACACTTGCCATGGCGGTGTTTGTTCCAGTGCAGCTCAGGTTTACAAACTGGGGTCCCCTTGCATTGCCCAGAAGACCAGGGAGAAAACTCGTCCTGAGGATTCTTCCATGCTGTGGCTATCTGGCTCCCCGATGGAGGAAACACATTGCTGCCTGGCCTTCTGCATACCAACAGTAGAGCCCAAAGACCATCATGCGGCATGAGGTTGCTCAGAAGGCACAGATGACACTTTGGGTACACAGTGATTTTCCTCGGAAACTGGTGCAGACGTGAGCGTCCTCAGATATGTGAAAGGCACACCAGCATTACAGCACTTCAGTGGTGAAAGCCTCGGGTCTACTTGGGACCACCAACTTTGCTGATGGAAACACTGCCCCTTACTTTGAGTGTGCCGCTCAGTCGACATTCGCCTTAGCTGAAGCAGTCTGCTGCACGAGCTCCTGGCAAGGAACGGCAGGCGCACTGTTTCTTTCGAGAAAACTCACTCGTCCTCCCGGGCAATTCCTGCAGGGTGTCCAACATGGGCGCCACCCCGTGCCTTTCGTTCAGTTTTCTCGCCCCAAGCCTCCTGCTTCCAAAGGGGCAAAGAATGCTTTAGCCCTCAGGATCCAGTTTCTACGTGCAAAGCCAGCCTGTGGAGCAGCACCTTCTGCCCAGCTACGAGAGAGCCATGCGACACACTAGGCGCTCCTGTGAGGACCCTTTTGTAAGCAGAGGTTCTGCGCGAGGTGACGTGCCTAGTCACCACAGTGCTTCAGTCAGGCGATGTCGACTTTGGAACTTTCAATCGCCCAGCAGTGCTTCGGGAGAGGGGTCCATCATATCAGACTGGTTGTAAAGTCACATTTCTGCTCGAGGTGAAGGGTCGTCAGCTTTGAGTTCATACAATCAATGTTACTCTCCGGATATGATTCAGGGCAGCTAATATCTAAGCCGGGAGTGTGACATGCATTGCTCATGACACCGGCCCCCACTCTGTTACCAAGACTGGTTTCCAGAGGTGGAGGTCTGGCTCTCCGCCGGAGCAGGCCGTGTGTTGCCCTGCCCTCTGCATGCACAGAGTGGAGGCCAACGACCCATGTGGCTGGAGCTCACTCAGAAGCCGCAGTTGACACTTTGGGTACACCGTGTTCTTCCATGACCTGGGTCCAGGCGCGAGAGACCCTGCAGTCCTGAGAGGCCTACCAGTGTTAAAGCAGTACCTTCACTAAGGCTTCTCAGACAGAGCTGCACTCCCAACACTTTTCACGGCTCTCGAGGACTTTCCTTTGGCAGCATGCGGGCAGGTTTCCGAACCACTAGCCAAGAAGGCTTTGGGATGAGCTCCTAGCGAGGAACTGCACACACCCCCTCGTTCTTGCGAGAAAACTCACTCTTCCTCACTTTGCCTCCCCGGGAACTCCTACGGTGAGTACAAGACGGGCAACAGGACCCTTTTTCAGGCAGCTCTGAGCACCCAGCTCTCCGGGTTGCCAACGGGACAGATTTCGCTTTTCTCGTCCGGCCTCCTTTTCACGGTTGCCACACAGCTCATGTAGTTGACGTTCCGGGAACCAAAGGAGGCCCGTGTCACATACTGTACTTCTTCGCTGAAAGCGCTTTGGAAAGCCAGTGTTCCTCCTGAAGTAAATTGCGCGAGCCAGTGAACGCCTTCGTTTCGCCTAGGTCATGGTACATCTCCCGAAGGCCGAGCCACCTTCAGAGGACGACTGCCTATTTCTCCCTCTAGAGGTAAAGTCCTGGTGCTGCTTCAGGGAGCAAGAGGTCAGGTATGAAGTCCGAGAACTCACCGTGTAAGCACGGTGGTTTTCCAAAAGCAGCTCAGGGTTACAAAATGAGGCCCCCTTGCATTGCCCAGAAGCCCCGGTATCAACGTGTTCTTCAGGCTTCCTCTAAGCTCTCCAAATCTAGCTCTCCCATGGAGGAAAAACGTTGTTGCCCAGCCTCCTGCATACAAAACAGTAGAGTCCAAAGACCCATGTGGCTGGATGGTGCTCAGCAGGCACAGATGCCACTTTTGGTACACAGGGACCTTCCTTGGAATACGGTGCAGACGCTCGCATCCTCAGACTTTGAAAGGCACACCCGCATTTACAGCACTTTAGTGGGGAAGGCCTCTTTGAAACTGCTGACTGCGACTCTGCTGGTGGAAACACTGCACCTTACTTTGACTCTGGCGCTCGGCTGACATTCGCCATAGATAAAAGTCCTGTGCTGGATGTGCTCCTAGCAAGGCATTGCAAGCACTCTGTTTCTTTGGGCAAAGTCTCCGTTCCTCCCCGGGTATTCCTGCAGGGTTGAGAAAGTTGGCGACCACAGTGCTTTTCATGAAGCACTGATCATCCAAAACACGGACTGTCCTTGCAACACGCGGGCAAGTTTCCTTATGACTAGCCAAGAAGGCTTTGGGATGAGAACCTAGCAAGGAACGGCACGCACTCCGGTTCTTCCAAGAAAATTCACTCGGCCTCAGGTTACCTCTCAGGGTAATCCTGGGGTGAATAGAAGACCGGCAACAGGACTGTTTCTCAGGCAGCTCTGAGGACACATCTCTCTGCTTTGTCACTGGGGCAAATTGTGCTGTTCCCGTCCCTCTCCACTTTCACGGTTGACACCTAGCTCACGTACCTGAAGTCCACAAGCAGGTGAAAGAGACATGCCACACACATGTGCCCTTCCATGAAAACACTTTGGCAAGCAGGAGTCCTCCTGAGGTGAATGGTGTGAGCCAGTGAATGATCTAGTTTCACCTACATCACCGTGGATCTTGCAAAGGCCTGACAGTCTTCAAAGGCTGAGAGCACATGTCTCCAGCTGGATCTGAAGTCGACGTGATGCATGCGAGGGGAAGACGTCAGCTATGAATTCTGAGAACACTTGCCATGGCGGTGTTTGTTCCAGTGCAGCTCAGGTTTACAAACTGGGGTCCCCTTGCATTGCCCAGAAGACCAGGGAGAAAACTCGTCCTGAGGATTCTTCCATGCTGTGGCTATCTGGCTCCCCGATGGAGGAAACACATTGCTGCCTGGCCTTCTGCATACCAACAGTAGAGCCCAAAGACCATCATGAGGCATGAGGTTGCTCAGAAGGCACAGATGACACTTTGGGTACACAGTGATTTTCCTCGGAAACTGGTGCAGACGTGAGCGTCCTCAGATATGTGAAAGGCACACCAGCATTACAGCACTTCAGTGGTGAAAGCCTCGGGTCTACTTGGGACCACCAACTTTGCTGATGGAAACACTGCCCCTTACTTTGAGTGTGCCGCTCAGTCGACATTCGCCTTAGCTGAAGCAGTCTGCTGCACGAGCTCCTGGCAAGGAACGGCAGGCGCACTGTTTCTTTCGAGAAAACTCACTCGTCCTCCCGGGCAATTCCTGCAGGGTGTCCAACATGGGCGCCACCCCGTGCCTTTCGTTCAGTTTTCTCGCCCCAAGCCTCCTGCTTCCAAAGGGGCAAAGAATGCTTTAGCCCTCAGGATCCAGTTTCTACGTGCAAAGCCAGCCTGTGGAGCAGCACCTTCTGCCCAGCTACGAGAGAGCCATGCGACACACTAGGCGCTCCTGTGAGGACCCTTTTGTAAGCAGAGGTTCTGCGCGAGGTGACGTGCCTAGTCACCACAGTGCTTCAGTCAGGCGATGTCGACTTTGGAACTTTCAATCGCCCAGCAGTGCTTCGGGAGAGGGGTCCATCATATCAGACTGGTTGTAAAGTCACATTTCTGCTCGAGGTGAAGGGTCGTCAGCTTTGAGTTCATACAATCAATGTTACTCTCCGGATATGATTCCGGGCAGCTAATATCTAAGCCGGGAGTGTGACATGCATTGCTCATGACACCGGCCCCCACTCTGTTACCAAGACTGGTTTCCAGAGGTGGAGGTCTGGCTCTCCGCCGGAGCAGGCCGTGTGTTGCCCTGCCCTCTGCATGCACAGAGTGGAGGCCAACGACCCATGTGGCTGGAGCTCACTCAGAAGCCGCAGTTGACACTTTGGGTACACCGTGTTCTTCCATGACCTGGGTCCAGGCGCGAGAGACCCTGCAGTCCTGAGAGGCCTACCAGTGTTAAAGCAGTACCTTCACTAAGGCTTCTCAGACAGAGCTGCACTCCCAACACTTTTCACGGCTCTCGAGGACTTTCCTTTGGCAGCATGCGGGCAGGTTTCCGAACCACTAGCCAAGAAGGCTTTGGGATGAGCTCCTAGCGAGGAACTGCACACACCCCCTCGTTCTTGCGAGAAAACTCACTCTTCCTCACTTTGCCTCCCCGGGAACTCCTACGGTGAGTACAAGACGGGCAACAGGACCCTTTTTCAGGCAGCTCTGAGCACCCAGCTCTCCGGGTTGCCAACGGGACAGATTTCGCTTTTCTCGTCCGGCCTCCTTTTCACGGTTGCCACACAGCTCATGTAGTTGACGTTCCGGGAACCAAAGGAGGCCCGTGTCACATACTGTACTTCTTCGCTGAAAGCGCTTTGGAAAGCCAGTGTTCCTCCTGAAGTAAATTGCGCGAGCCAGTGAACGCCTTCGTTTCGCCTAGGTCATGGTACATCTCCCGAAGGCCGAGCCACCTTCAGAGGACGACTGCCTATTTCTCCCTCTAGAGGTAAAGTCCTGGTGCTGCTTCAGGGAGCAAGAGGTCAGGTATGAAGTCCGAGAACTCACCGTGTAAGCACGGTGGTTTTCCAAAAGCAGCTCAGGGTTACAAAATGAGGCCCCCTTGCATTGCCCAGAAGCCCCGGTATCAACGTGTTCTTCAGGCTTCCTCTAAGCTCTCCAAATCTAGCTCTCCCATGGAGGAAAAACGTTGTTGCCCAGCCTCCTGCATACAAAACAGTAGAGTCCAAAGACCCATGTGGCTGGATGGTGCTCAGCAGGCACAGATGCCACTTTTGGTACACAGGGACCTTCCTTGGAATACGGTGCAGACGCTCGCATCCTCAGACTTTGAAAGGCACACCCGCATTTACAGCACTTTAGTGGGGAAGGCCTCTTTGAAACTGCTGACTGCGACTCTGCTGGTGGAAACACTGCACCTTACTTTGACTCTGGCGCTCGGCTGACATTCGCCATAGATAAAAGTCCTGTGCTGGATGTGCTCCTAGCAAGGCATTGCAAGCACTCTGTTTCTTTGGGCAAAGTCTCCGTTCCTCCCCGGGTATTCCTGCAGGGTTGAGAAAGTTGGCGACCACAGTGCTTTTCATGAAGCACTGATCATCCAAAACACGGACTTTCCTTGCAACACGCGGGCAAGTTTCCTTATGACTAGCCAAGAAGGCTTTGGGATGAGAACCTAGCAAGGAACGGCACGCACTCCGGTTCTTCCAAGAAAATTCACTCGGCCTCAGGTTACCTCTCAGGGTAATCCTGGGGTGAATAGAAGACCGGCAACAGGACTGTTTCTCAGGCAGCTCTGAGGACACATCTCTCTGCTTTGTCACTGGGGCAAATTGTGCTGTTCCCGTCCCTCTCCACTTTCACGGTTGACACCTAGCTCATGTACCTGAAGTCCACAAGCAGGTGAAAGAGACATGCCACACACATGTGCCCTTCCATGAAAACACTTTGGCAAGCAGGAGTCCTCCTGAGGTGAATGGTGTGAGCCAGTGAATGATCTAGTTTCACCTACATCACCGTGGATCTTGCAAAGGCCTGACAGTCTTCAAAGGCTGAGAGCACATGTCTCCAGCTGGATCTGAAGTCGACGTGATGCATGTGAGGGGAAGACGTCAGCTATGAATTCTGAGAACACTTGCCATGGCGGTGTTTGTTCCAGTGCAGCTCAGGTTTACAAACTGGGGTCCCCTTGCATTGCCCAGAAGACCAGGGAGAAAACTCGTCCTGAGGATTCTTCCATGCTGTGGCTATCTGGCTCCCCGATGGAGGAAACACATTGCTGCCTGGCCTTCTGCATACCAACAGTAGAGCCCAAAGACCATCATGAGGCATGAGGTTGCTCAGAAGGCACAGATGACACTTTGGGTACACAGTGATTTTCCTCGGAAACTGGTGCAGACGTGAGCGTCCTCAGATATGTGAAAGGCACACCAGCATTACAGCACTTCAGTGGTGAAAGCCTCGGGTCTACTTGGGACCACCAACTTTGCTGATGGAAACACTGCCCCTTACTTTGAGTGTGCCGCTCAGTCGACATTCGCCTTAGCTGAAGCAGTCTGCTGCATGAGCTCCTGGCAAGGAACGGCAGGCGCACTGTTTCTTTCGAGAAAACTCACTCGTCCTCCCGGGCAATTCCTGCAGGGTGTCCAACATGGGCGCCACCCCGTGCCTTTCGTTCAGTTTTCTCGCCCCAAGCCTCCTGCTTCCAAAGGGGCAAAGAATGCTTTAGCCCTCAGGATCCAGTTTCTACGTGCAAAGCCAGCCTGTGGAGCAGCACCTTCTGCCCAGCTACGAGAGAGCCATGCGACACACTAGGCGCTCCTGTGAGGACCCTTTTGTAAGCAGAGGTTCTGCGCGAGGTGACGTGCCTAGTCACCACAGTGCTTCAGTCAGGCGATGTCGACTTTGGAACTTTCAATCGCCCAGCAGTGCTTCGGGAGAGGGGTCCATCATATCAGACTGGTTGTAAAGTCACATTTCTGCTCGAGGTGAAGGGTCGTCAGCTTTGAGTTCATACAATCAATGTTACTCTCCGGATATGATTCCGGGCAGCTAATATCTAAGCCGGGAGTGTGACATGCATTGCTCATGACACCGGCCCCCACTCTGTTACCAAGACTGGTTTCCAGAGGTGGAGGTCTGGCTCTCCGCCGGAGCAGGCCGTGTGTTGCCCTGCCCTCTGCATGCACAGAGTGGAGGCCAACGACCCATGTGGCTGGAGCTCACTCAGAAGCCGCAGTTGACACTTTGGGTACACCGTGTTCTTCCATGACCTGGGTCCAGGCGCGAGAGACCCTGCAGTCCTGAGAGGCCTACCAGTGTTAAAGCAGTACCTTCACTAAGGCTTCTCAGACAGAGCTGCACTCCCAACACTTTTCACGGCTCTCGAGGACTTTCCTTTGGCAGCATGCGGGCAGGTTTCCGAACCACTAGCCAAGAAGGCTTTGGGATGAGCTCCTAGCGAGGAACTGCACACACCCCCTCGTTCTTGCGAGAAAACTCACTCTTCCTCACTTTGCCTCCCCGGGAACTCCTACGGTGAGTACAAGACGGGCAACAGGACCCTTTTTCAGGCAGCTCTGAGCACCCAGCTCTCCGGGTTGCCAACGGGACAGATTTCGCTTTTCTCGTCCGGCCTCCTTTTCACGGTTGCCACACAGCTCATGTAGTTGACGTTCCGGGAACCAAAGGAGGCCCGTGTCACATACTGTACTTCTTCGCTGAAAGCGCTTTGGAAAGCCAGTGTTCCTCCTGAAGTAAATTGCGCGAGCCAGTGAACGCCTTCGTTTCGCCTAGGTCATGGTACATCTCCCGAAGGCCGAGCCACCTTCAGAGGACGACTGCCTATTTCTCCCTCTAGAGGTAAAGTCCTGGTGCTGCTTCAGGGAGCAAGAGGTCAGGTATGAAGTCCGAGAACTCACCGTGTAAGCACGGTGGTTTTCCAAAAGCAGCTCAGGGTTACAAAATGAGGCCCCCTTGCATTGCCCAGAAGCCCCGGTATCAACGTGTTCTTCAGGCTTCCTCTAAGCTCTCCAAATCTAGCTCTCCCATGGAGGAAAAACGTTGTTGCCCAGCCTCCTGCATACAAAACAGTAGAGTCCAAAGACCCATGTGGCTGGATGGTGCTCAGCAGGCACAGATGCCACTTTTGGTACACAGGGACCTTCCTTGGAATACGGTGCAGACGCTCGCATCCTCAGACTTTGAAAGGCACACCCGCATTTACAGCACTTTAGTGGGGAAGGCCTCTTTGAAACTGCTGACTGCGACTCTGCTGGTGGAAACACTGCACCTTACTTTGACTCTGGCGCTCGGCTGACATTCGCCATAGATAAAAGTCCTGTGCTGGATGTGCTCCTAGCAAGGCATTGCAAGCACTCTGTTTCTTTGGGCAAAGTCTCCGTTCCTCCCCGGGTATTCCTGCAGGGTTGAGAAAGTTGGCGACCACAGTGCTTTTCATGAAGCACTGATCATCCAAAACACGGACTTTCCTTGCAACACGCGGGCAAGTTTCCTTATGACTAGCCAAGAAGGCTTTGGGATGAGAACCTAGCAAGGAACGGCACGCACTCCGGTTCTTCCAAGAAAATTCACTCGGCCTCAGGTTACCTCTCAGGGTAATCCTGGGGTGAATAGAAGACCGGCAACAGGACTGTTTCTCAGGCAGCTCTGAGGACACATCTCTCTGCTTTGTCACTGGGGCAAATTGTGCTGTTCCCGTCCCTCTCCACTTTCACGGTTGACACCTAGCTCATGTACCTGAAGTCCACAAGCAGGTGAAAGAGACATGCCACACACATGTGCCCTTCCATGAAAACACTTTGGCAAGCAGGAGTCCTCCTGAGGTGAATGGTGTGAGCCAGTGAATGATCTAGTTTCACCTACATCACCGTGGATCTTGCAAAGGCCTGACAGTCTTCAAAGGCTGAGAGCACATGTCTCCAGCTGGATCTGAAGTCGACGTGATGCATGCGAGGGGAAGACGTCAGCTATGAATTCTGAGAACACTTGCCATGGCGGTGTTTGTTCCAGTGCAGCTCAGGTTTACAAACTGGGGTCCCCTTGCATTGCCCAGAAGACCAGGGAGAAAACTCGTCCTGAGGATTCTTCCATGCTGTGGCTATCTGGCTCCCCGATGGAGGAAACACATTGCTGCCTGGCCTTCTGCATACCAACAGTAGAGCCCAAAGACCATCATGCGGCATGAGGTTGCTCAGAAGGCACAGATGACACTTTGGGTACACAGTGATTTTCCTCGGAAACTGGTGCAGACGTGAGCGTCCTCAGATATGTGAAAGGCACACCAGCATTACAGCACTTCAGTGGTGAAAGCCTCGGGTCTACTTGTGACCACCAACTTTGCTGATGGAAACACTGCCCCTTACTTTGAGTGTGCCGCTCAGTCGACATTCGCCTTAGCTGAAGCAGTCTGCTGCACGAGCTCCTGGCAAGGAACGGCAGGCGCACTGTTTCTTTCGAGAAAACTCACTCGTCCTCCCGGGCAATTCCTGCAGGGTGTCCAACATGGGCGCCACCCCGTGCCTTTCGTTCAGTTTTCTCGCCCCAAGCCTCCTGCTTCCAAAGGGGCAAAGAATGCTTTAGCCCTCAGGATCCAGTTTCTACGTGCAAAGCCAGCCTGTGGAGCAGCACCTTCTGCCCAGCTACGAGAGAGCCATGCGACACACTAGGCGCTCCTGTGAGGACCCTTTTGTAAGCAGAGGTTCTGCGCGAGGTGACGTGCCTAGTCACCACAGTGCTTCAGTCAGGCGATGTCGACTTTGGAACTTTCAATCGCCCAGCAGTGCTTCGGGAGAGGGGTCCATCATATCAGACTGGTTGTAAAGTCACATTTCTGCTCGAGGTGAAGGGTCGTCAGCTTTGAGTTCATACAATCAATGTTACTCTCCGGATATGATTCCGGGCAGCTAATATCTAAGCCGGGAGTGTGACATGCATTGCTCATGACACCGGCCCCCACTCTGTTACCAAGACTGGTTTCCAGAGGTGGAGGTCTGGCTCTCCGCCGGAGCAGGCCGTGTGTTGCCCTGCCCTCTGCATGCACAGAGTGGAGGCCAACGACCCATGTGGCTGGAGCTCACTCAGAAGCCGCAGTTGACACTTTGGGTACACCGTGTTCTTCCATGACCTGGGTCCAGGCGCGAGAGACCCTGCAGTCCTGAGAGGCCTACCAGTGTTAAAGCAGTACCTTCACTAAGGCTTCTCAGACAGAGCTGCACTCCCAACACTTTTCACGGCTCTCGAGGACTTTCCTTTGGCAGCATGCGGGCAGGTTTCCGAACCACTAGCCAAGAAGGCTTTGGGATGAGCTCCTAGCGAGGAACTGCACACACCCCCTCGTTCTTGCGAGAAAACTCACTCTTCCTCACTTTGCCTCCCCGGGAACTCCTACGGTGAGTACAAGACGGGCAACAGGACCCTTTTTCAGGCAGCTCTGAGCACCCAGCTCTCCGGGTTGCCAACGGGACAGATTTCGCTTTTCTCGTCCGGCCTCCTTTTCACGGTTGCCACACAGCTCATGTAGTTGACGTTCCGGGAACCAAAGGAGGCCCGTGTCACATACTGTACTTCTTCGCTGAAAGCGCTTTGGAAAGCCAGTGTTCCTCCTGAAGTAAATTGCGCGAGCCAGTGAACGCCTTCGTTTCGCCTAGGTCATGGTACATCTCCCGAAGGCCGAGCCACCTTCAGAGGACGACTGCCTATTTCTCCCTCTAGAGGTAAAGTCCTGGTGCTGCTTCAGGGAGCAAGAGGTCAGGTATGAAGTCCGAGAACTCACCGTGTAAGCACGGTGGTTTTCCAAAAGCAGCTCAGGGTTACAAAATGAGGCCCCCTTGCATTGCCCAGAAGCCCCGGTATCAACGTGTTCTTCAGGCTTCCTCTAAGCTCTCCAAATCTAGCTCTCCCATGGAGGAAAAACGTTGTTGCCCAGCCTCCTGCATACAAAACAGTAGAGTCCAAAGACCCATGTGGCTGGATGGTGCTCAGCAGGCACAGATGCCACTTTTGGTACACAGGGACCTTCCTTGGAATACGGTGCAGACGCTCGCATCCTCAGACTTTGAAAGGCACACCCGCATTTACAGCACTTTAGTGGGGAAGGCCTCTTTGAAACTGCTGACTGCGACTCTGCTGGTGGAAACACTGCACCTTACTTTGACTCTGGCGCTCGGCTGACATTCGCCATAGATAAAGTCCTGTGCTGGATGTGCTCCTAGCAAGGCATTGCAAGCACTCTGTTTCTTTGGGCAAAGTCTCCGTTCCTCCCCGGGTATTCCTGCAGGGTTGAGAAAGTTGGCGACCACAGTGCTTTTCATGAAGCACTGATCATCCAAAACACGGACTTTCCTTGCAACACGCGGGCAAGTTTCCTTATGACTAGCCAAGAAGGCTTTGGGATGAGAACCTAGCAAGGAACGGCACGCACTCCGGTTCTTCCAAGAAAATTCACTCGGCCTCAGGTTACCTCTCAGGGTAATCCTGGGGTGAATAGAAGACCGGCAACAGGACTGTTTCTCAGGCAGCTCTGAGGACACATCTCTCTGCTTTGTCACTGGGGCAAATTGTGCTGTTCCCGTCCCTCTCCACTTTCACGGTTGACACCTAGCTCATGTACCTGAAGTCCACAAGCAGGTGAAAGAGACATGCCACACACATGTGCCCTTCCATGAAAACACTTTGGCAAGCAGGAGTCCTCCTGAGGTGAATGGTGTGAGCCAGTGAATGATCTAGTTTCACCTACATCACCGTGGATCTTGCAAAGGCCTGACAGTCTTCAAAGGCTGAGAGCACATGTCTCCAGCTGGATCTGAAGTCGACGTGATGCATGCGAGGGGAAGACGTCAGCTATGAATTCTGAGAACACTTGCCATGGCGGTGTTTGTTCCAGTGCAGCTCAGGTTTACAAACTGGGGTCCCCTTGCATTGCCCAGAAGACCAGGGAGAAAACTCGTCCTGAGGATTCTTCCATGCTGTGGCTATCTGGCTCCCCGATGGAGGAAACACATTGCTGCCTGGCCTTCTGCATACCAACAGTAGAGCCCAAAGACCATCATGCGGCATGAGGTTGCTCAGAAGGCACAGATGACACTTTGGGTACACAGTGATTTTCCTCGGAAACTGGTGCAGACGTGAGCGTCCTCAGATATGTGAAAGGCACACCAGCATTACAGCACTTCAGTGGTGAAAGCCTCGGGTCTACTTGTGACCACCAACTTTGCTGATGGAAACACTGCCCCTTACTTTGAGTGTGCCGCTCAGTCGACATTCGCCTTAGCTGAAGCAGTCTGCTGCACGAGCTCCTGGCAAGGAACGGCAGGCGCACTGTTTCTTTCGAGAAAACTCACTCGTCCTCCCGGGCAATTCCTGCAGGGTGTCCAACATGGGCGCCACCCCGTGCCTTTCGTTCAGTTTTCTCGCCCCAAGCCTCCTGCTTCCAAAGGGGCAAAGAATGCTTTAGCCCTCAGGATCCAGTTTCTACGTGCAAAGCCAGCCTGTGGAGCAGCACCTTCTGCCCAGCTACGAGAGAGCCATGCGACACACTAGGCGCTCCTGTGAGGACCCTTTTGTAAGCAGAGGTTCTGCGCGAGGTGACGTGCCTAGTCACCACAGTGCTTCAGTCAGGCGATGTCGACTTTGGAACTTTCAATCGCCCAGCAGTGCTTCGGGAGAGGGGTCCATCATATCAGACTGGTTGTAAAGTCACATTTCTGCTCGAGGTGAAGGGTCGTCAGCTTTGAGTTCATACAATCAATGTTACTCTCCGGATATGATTCAGGGCAGCTAATATCTAAGCCGGGAGTGTGACATGCATTGCTCATGACACCGGCCCCCACTCTGTTACCAAGACTGGTTTCCAGAGGTGGAGGTCTGGCTCTCCGCCGGAGCAGGCCGTGTGTTGCCCTGCCCTCTGCATGCACAGAGTGGAGGCCAACGACCCATGTGGCTGGAGCTCACTCAGAAGCCGCAGTTGACACTTTGGGTACACCGTGTTCTTCCATGACCTGGGTCCAGGCGCGAGAGACCCTGCAGTCCTGAGAGGCCTACCAGTGTTAAAGCAGTACCTTCACTAAGGCTTCTCAGACAGAGCTGCACTCCCAACACTTTTCACGGCTCTCGAGGACTTTCCTTTGGCAGCATGCGGGCAGGTTTCCGAACCACTAGCCAAGAAGGCTTTGGGATGAGCTCCTAGCGAGGAACTGCACACACCCCCTCGTTCTTGCGAGAAAACTCACTCTTCCTCACTTTGCCTCCCCGGGAACTCCTACGGTGAGTACAAGACGGGCAACAGGACCCTTTTTCAGGCAGCTCTGAGCACCCAGCTCTCCGGGTTGCCAACGGGACAGATTTCGCTTTTCTCGTCCGGCCTCCTTTTCACGGTTGCCACACAGCTCATGTAGTTGACGTTCCGGGAACCAAAGGAGGCCCGTGTCACATACTGTACTTCTTCGCTGAAAGCGCTTTGGAAAGCCAGTGTTCCTCCTGAAGTAAATTGCGCGAGCCAGTGAACGCCTTCGTTTCGCCTAGGTCATGGTACATCTCCCGAAGGCCGAGCCACCTTCAGAGGACGACTGCCTATTTCTCCCTCTAGAGGTAAAGTCCTGGTGCTGCTTCAGGGAGCAAGAGGTCAGGTATGAAGTCCGAGAACTCACCGTGTAAGCACGGTGGTTTTCCAAAAGCAGCTCAGGGTTACAAAATGAGGCCCCCTTGCATTGCCCAGAAGCCCCGGTATCAACGTGTTCTTCAGGCTTCCTCTAAGCTCTCCAAATCTAGCTCTCCCATGGAGGAAAAACGTTGTTGCCCAGCCTCCTGCATACAAAACAGTAGAGTCCAAAGACCCATGTGGCTGGATGGTGCTCAGCAGGCACAGATGCCACTTTTGGTACACAGGGACCTTCCTTGGAATACGGTGCAGACGCTCGCATCCTCAGACTTTGAAAGGCACACCCGCATTTACAGCACTTTAGTGGGGAAGGCCTCTTTGAAACTGCTGACTGCGACTCTGCTGGTGGAAACACTGCACCTTACTTTGACTCTGGCGCTCGGCTGACATTCGCCATAGATAAAGTCCTGTGCTGGATGTGCTCCTAGCAAGGCATTGCAAGCACTCTGTTTCTTTGGGCAAAGTCTCCGTTCCTCCCCGGGTATTCCTGCAGGGTTGAGAAAGTTGGCGACCACAGTGCTTTTCATGAAGCACTGATCATCCAAAACACGGACTTTCCTTGCAACACGCGGGCAAGTTTCCTTATGACTAGCCAAGAAGGCTTTGGGATGAGAACCTAGCAAGGAACGGCACGCACTCCGGTTCTTCCAAGAAAATTCACTCGGCCTCAGGTTACCTCTCAGGGTAATCCTGGGGTGAATAGAAGACCGGCAACAGGACTGTTTCTCAGGCAGCTCTGAGGACACATCTCTCTGCTTTGTCACTGGGGCAAATTGTGCTGTTCCCGTCCCTCTCCACTTTCACGGTTGACACCTAGCTCATGTACCTGAAGTCCACAAGCAGGTGAAAGAGACATGCCACACACATGTGCCCTTCCATGAAAACACTTTGGCAAGCAGGAGTCCTCCTGAGGTGAATGGTGTGAGCCAGTGAATGATCTAGTTTCACCTACATCACCGTGGATCTTGCAAAGGCCTGACAGTCTTCAAAGGCTGAGAGCACATGTCTCCAGCTGGATCTGAAGTCGACGTGATGCATGCGAGGGGAAGACGTCAGCTATGAATTCTGAGAACACTTGCCATGGCGGTGTTTGTTCCAGTGCAGCTCAGGTTTACAAACTGGGGTCCCCTTGCATTGCCCAGAAGACCAGGGAGAAAACTCGTCCTGAGGATTCTTCCATGCTGTGGCTATCTGGCTCCCCGATGGAGGAAACACATTGCTGCCTGGCCTTCTGCATACCAACAGTAGAGCCCAAAGACCATCATGCGGCATGAGGTTGCTCAGAAGGCACAGATGACACTTTGGGTACACAGTGATTTTCCTCGGAAACTGGTGCAGACGTGAGCGTCCTCAGATATGTGAAAGGCACACCAGCATTACAGCACTTCAGTGGTGAAAGCCTCGGGTCTACTTGTGACCACCAACTTTGCTGATGGAAACACTGCCCCTTACTTTGAGTGTGCCGCTCAGTCGACATTCGCCTTAGCTGAAGCAGTCTGCTGCACGAGCTCCTGGCAAGGAACGGCAGGCGCACTGTTTCTTTCGAGAAAACTCACTCGTCCTCCCGGGCAATTCCTGCAGGGTGTCCAACATGGGCGCCACCCCGTGCCTTTCGTTCAGTTTTCTCGCCCCAAGCCTCCTGCTTCCAAAGGGGCAAAGAATGCTTTAGCCCTCAGGATCCAGTTTCTACGTGCAAAGCCAGCCTGTGGAGCAGCACCTTCTGCCCAGCTACGAGAGAGCCATGCGACACACTAGGCGCTCCTGTGAGGACCCTTTTGTAAGCAGAGGTTCTGCGCGAGGTGACGTGCCTAGTCACCACAGTGCTTCAGTCAGGCGATGTCGACTTTGGAACTTTCAATCGCCCAGCAGTGCTTCGGGAGAGGGGTCCATCATATCAGACTGGTTGTAAAGTCACATTTCTGCTCGAGGTGAAGGGTCGTCAGCTTTGAGTTCATACAATCAATGTTACTCTCCGGATATGATTCCGGGCAGCTAATATCTAAGCCGGGAGTGTGACATGCATTGCTCATGACACCGGCCCCCACTCTGTTACCAAGACTGGTTTCCAGAGGTGGAGGTCTGGCTCTCCGCCGGAGCAGGCCGTGTGTTGCCCTGCCCTCTGCATGCACAGAGTGGAGGCCAACGACCCATGTGGCTGGAGCTCACTCAGAAGCCGCAGTTGACACTTTGGGTACACCGTGTTCTTCCATGACCTGGGTCCAGGCGCGAGAGACCCTGCAGTCCTGAGAGGCCTACCAGTGTTAAAGCAGTACCTTCACTAAGGCTTCTCAGACAGAGCTGCACTCCCAACACTTTTCACGGCTCTCGAGGACTTTCCTTTGGCAGCATGCGGGCAGGTTTCCGAACCACTAGCCAAGAAGGCTTTGGGATGAGCTCCTAGCGAGGAACTGCACACACCCCCTCGTTCTTGCGAGAAAACTCACTCTTCCTCACTTTGCCTCCCCGGGAACTCCTACGGTGAGTACAAGACGGGCAACAGGACCCTTTTTCAGGCAGCTCTGAGCACCCAGCTCTCCGGGTTGCCAACGGGACAGATTTCGCTTTTCTCGTCCGGCCTCCTTTTCACGGTTGCCACACAGCTCATGTAGTTGACGTTCCGGGAACCAAAGGAGGCCCGTGTCACATACTGTACTTCTTCGCTGAAAGCGCTTTGGAAAGCCAGTGTTCCTCCTGAAGTAAATTGCGCGAGCCAGTGAACGCCTTCGTTTCGCCTAGGTCATGGTACATCTCCCGAAGGCCGAGCCACCTTCAGAGGACGACTGCCTATTTCTCCCTCTAGAGGTAAAGTCCTGGTGCTGCTTCAGGGAGCAAGAGGTCAGGTATGAAGTCCGAGAACTCACCGTGTAAGCACGGTGGTTTTCCAAAAGCAGCTCAGGGTTACAAAATGAGGCCCCCTTGCATTGCCCAGAAGCCCCGGTATCAACGTGTTCTTCAGGCTTCCTCTAAGCTCTCCAAATCTAGCTCTCCCATGGAGGAAAAACGTTGTTGCCCAGCCTCCTGCATACAAAACAGTAGAGTCCAAAGACCCATGTGGCTGGATGGTGCTCAGCAGGCACAGATGCCACTTTTGGTACACAGGGACCTTCCTTGGAATACGGTGCAGACGCTCGCATCCTCAGACTTTGAAAGGCACACCCGCATTTACAGCACTTTAGTGGGGAAGGCCTCTTTGAAACTGCTGACTGCGACTCTGCTGGTGGAAACACTGCACCTTACTTTGACTCTGGCGCTCGGCTGACATTCGCCATAGATAAAAGTCCTGTGCTGGATGTGCTCCTAGCAAGGCATTGCAAGCACTCTGTTTCTTTGGGCAAAGTCTCCGTTCCTCCCCGGGTATTCCTGCAGGGTTGAGAAAGTTGGCGACCACAGTGCTTTTCATGAAGCACTGATCATCCAAAACACGGACTTTCCTTGCAACACGCGGGCAAGTTTCCTTATGACTAGCCAAGAAGGCTTTGGGATGAGAACCTAGCAAGGAACGGCACGCACTCCGGTTCTTCCAAGAAAATTCACTCGGCCTCAGGTTACCTCTCAGGGTAATCCTGGGGTGAATAGAAGACCGGCAACAGGACTGTTTCTCAGGCAGCTCTGAGGACACATCTCTCTGCTTTGTCACTGGGGCAAATTGTGCTGTTCCCGTCCCTCTCCACTTTCACGGTTGACACCTAGCTCATGTACCTGAAGTCCACAAGCAGGTGAAAGAGACATGCCACACACATGTGCCCTTCCATGAAAACACTTTGGCAAGCAGGAGTCCTCCTGAGGTGAATGGTGTGAGCCAGTGAATGATCTAGTTTCACCTACATCACCGTGGATCTTGCAAAGGCCTGACAGTCTTCAAAGGCTGAGAGCACATGTCTCCAGCTGGATCTGAAGTCGACGTGATGCATGCGAGGGGAAGACGTCAGCTATGAATTCTGAGAACACTTGCCATGGCGGTGTTTGTTCCAGTGCAGCTCAGGTTTACAAACTGGGGTCCCCTTGCATTGCCCAGAAGACCAGGGAGAAAACTCGTCCTGAGGATTCTTCCATGCTGTGGCTATCTGGCTCCCCGATGGAGGAAACACATTGCTGCCTGGCCTTCTGCATACCAACAGTAGAGCCCAAAGACCATCATGCGGCATGAGGTTGCTCAGAAGGCACAGATGACACTTTGGGTACACAGTGATTTTCCTCGGAAACTGGTGCAGACGTGAGCGTCCTCAGATATGTGAAAGGCACACCAGCATTACAGCACTTCAGTGGTGAAAGCCTCGGGTCTACTTGGGACCACCAACTTTGCTGATGGAAACACTGCCCCTTACTTTGAGTGTGCCGCTCAGTCGACATTCGCCTTAGCTGAAGCAGTCTGCTGCACGAGCTCCTGGCAAGGAACGGCAGGCGCACTGTTTCTTTCGAGAAAACTCACTCGTCCTCCCGGGCAATTCCTGCAGGGTGTCCAACATGGGCGCCACCCCGTGCCTTTCGTTCAGTTTTCTCGCCCCAAGCCTCCTGCTTCCAAAGGGGCAAAGAATGCTTTAGCCCTCAGGATCCAGTTTCTACGTGCAAAGCCAGCCTGTGGAGCAGCACCTTCTGCCCAGCTACGAGAGAGCCATGCGACACACTAGGCGCTCCTGTGAGGACCCTTTTGTAAGCAGAGGTTCTGCGCGAGGTGACGTGCCTAGTCACCACAGTGCTTCAGTCAGGCGATGTCGACTTTGGAACTTTCAATCGCCCAGCAGTGCTTCGGGAGAGGGGTCCATCATATCAGACTGGTTGTAAAGTCACATTTCTGCTCGAGGTGAAGGGTCGTCAGCTTTGAGTTCATACAATCAATGTTACTCTCCGGATATGATTCCGGGCAGCTAATATCTAAGCCGGGAGTGTGACATGCATTGCTCATGACACCGGCCCCCACTCTGTTACCAAGACTGGTTTCCAGAGGTGGAGGTCTGGCTCTCCGCCGGAGCAGGCCGTGTGTTGCCCTGCCCTCTGCATGCACAGAGTGGAGGCCAACGACCCATGTGGCTGGAGCTCACTCAGAAGCCGCAGTTGACACTTTGGGTACACCGTGTTCTTCCATGACCTGGGTCCAGGCGCGAGAGACCCTGCAGTCCTGAGAGGCCTACCAGTGTTAAAGCAGTACCTTCACTAAGGCTTCTCAGACAGAGCTGCACTCCCAACACTTTTCACGGCTCTCGAGGACTTTCCTTTGGCAGCATGCGGGCAGGTTTCCGAACCACTAGCCAAGAAGGCTTTGGGATGAGCTCCTAGCGAGGAACTGCACACACCCCCTCGTTCTTGCGAGAAAACTCACTCTTCCTCACTTTGCCTCCCCGGGAACTCCTACGGTGAGTACAAGACGGGCAACAGGACCCTTTTTCAGGCAGCTCTGAGCACCCAGCTCTCCGGGTTGCCAACGGGACAGATTTCGCTTTTCTCGTCCGGCCTCCTTTTCACGGTTGCCACACAGCTCATGTAGTTGACGTTCCGGGAACCAAAGGAGGCCCG
>NW_026871593.1:0-84750 GCF_028564815.1 Eubalaena glacialis | reverse complement strand
TTTTTGGCCGGTCCATTAAAAACCGTCTTGTGCTCACTGAGGGAAGCTCTTCCTTGTGTACAGTAAAGTTGACCACGTCTGCTGGTTTCGTCTCCTGTCCCTGTTCGGACCACTCAAACATATTTCATGGATTTTGGACGAACCTGACTGTCCCGTGTCTCTGAAAGAAAAGCCGGCCCTCTGAAGCTACTTGGATACGGTAATTCCGGAGACTGAGAGATGGCGGCACATCAAATTTCTTACCTCTACCTTTGAGAAACACATCTGGGTACTAAGTCGGACACCTGGCTCTCCTCATGGTGGGAAATTCTCTCGCTCCTGTTTGTCCCCAAAGTGCAGGGCAACACCCAGGGTGCCATGAAAAATTAGAAAGCTTAGTTGGGCAGGTGTCTCCAACCTCTCACCAGCTCCCCCACGCCCTGGGTCCCAAGTGCCTTCCAGCAAAGAATACCCTGCATCAAACGTCATTCATCTGGTTGGTAAGAAATGCAGGAGCGTTCTTCAATGGGACGCAAGACTTTTTGTGCCCTGGCGAGGTCTTCCTTGCTACTGGACTTCTCAATACAGAGATTATGGGGGCTGGACAGCAGTCAGTGGAAAGGGCAATATTGTGGGCCACACTAGGCATCATGCTTCAACTCCCTGTTCCCTGTAGTGAAGGAACCACAGGACCTAGTACATTCGTCCTTTCACTACAAAACAGCAGGTCACCCTCTCACCCTGGGACTCATTTTGGACTCTACCCGCTGAAGGCCTTCCTTTCATTCCGTGGAGCCCCACCTGGGTGGCAGAAACTCACCTGAGAATTCCACATGTGGGATTAGCAAGCATGTGACATAAAGAACTGCAATCTGGCCCACGCCATCCATTGCTGCCCTTCAAGGAGACAACATTGCCACTGCAAGGAAAAGGCTCTCAAAAACCTGCCAGTTACTAGGCTAACGGCACGTGTTCACAGGCCTTAAGGGGAACGTGGCTTCTGGTCCATGGTAGGTACCTGCTTTCGGGAATGGCTCAAAACAGTGTTGTAGACACACCAGTGGTACCTTCATTCTATGAAAGAAAACCCCTCGTGCTTATGACTCTTGGCTCACATCCATGCCCTGAAAAGATCTTCAGAGTAGAAGGTCTCCTATCATCCTCTGTGAGAAACACACCCATTTCGTGATACATACTTCTATCCACCCAGTCCAAGAACCTTTCACTCCCGTTGGAAATTGGAACATGGAGCTTTGCTCAGCTTGCCGTGGAATGCTGGGAAACGTAGGGCGGCAACGGTCTGCAAACGTTTAACTAAGCTGCCCCCAATCCTGCCTACGGTTTTGTACCATGTAACAACCGTCGGCACTTACATTCTTTCATTGCGCCTCGAAGAAACACATCCCTCTTTCTCTTCAGGGAACCATCCTGTTCACAGAGTGTAAACGACTGCGCTCCTATCGGCCCTTATATTACAGAGCATAGCACAGCTTGACACTACCTGGTAAAGTCCAGCAAGGTGGATACCTTCCGCACCACCTTCACACCTAGCCGTGCGATTCACAAACCTCTTCCTCTTAGGGAGAGAACACAGTGCCCAGGCTCTTCCTTCTTCTTCTAACGAACACAGCCACACTCCTTCTACCTGCAACCTCTTGTACTATGCCATGTGAAAGTCTTTACTGTCTCCAGCGGCAGGATCGCATTCTCATTAGCTCAAAACCCTATGAGCATTATAAATGTTTAGTTGGCCGCATTATCACATCCCCCTCTCCACATACCACACACAAGCTTCATAGTCCCTTCCAACTAGTGGGAGGCCTGCAGGAACCTTTGTGCTGCTCCATTCTGCCCCTTCTGGTTCCTCTGGGAAAGTTTTCATTTGTAAGGTTAAAGGGGCATTTGTTTCCCTCTCACCTGAGGGGCTCACGTTCAAAAAAGGTGCAAAGCAGCCACTTCCCACCTTTGGTGATACATGTGTGAAACAATACCCTACCTGCCGAAACCCAGAACGCTTATTTTCCATGCAGGGCCAGAGGGTGGCTCGTGGCAGTTCTTGCCTCTGGCTTGTGAGCAAACATTCCGTGTTGAATGTGAACACGGAAGGCTTCCTTTGCATGAATTCCGAAGGACTCTCCCACCTTGCTGCCACAGAAGAAACAACCTTCCCCAGCATTGCACGCATTGTCTGAAAATGCACCTTTGGCCCGTCCTTCCAATGCTTCGGAAGCTGCCCTAAATCCTGGGGACATGTGCTGTGCCAGAAGACACCGGTCTGTCTCGCTCTGCATTCGTTTCACTTCTAAGCATCACATGTGGTTTCTGTAAGGCAAGCAAGCCTTTTTTTACAGGGTGAAAGACCATGACGACCTTCCAACTGAGGAACACAGAGCGTGGTGCAGCTGTCAAATGCCTCTCAAAGAGCCGACGGACAGGTCCCTGGAACCCTGTGCTAGAGGGCACACACTGCGGACATGGCGTCCACTTGCGGAAGGAAGACGGAGCCTCGAAGGTCTTCACTGTCCTTAAGCCACATTTTGCCACATTCTTCCCAGCAGACACGGGCTCCGCTTGGCATTGTTAAAGACTCTGCCTTCCAGACTCAGGGAGCAATTTTGGCCAGTTTCCAGTGCAGAGAAATCACCAATGGCTCATCTGCAAGTGTAACCCCACCTACCCCTCCCGAGGTGCCCCACAAGTTGAAACTTCCCTTCCCGAGGTAACACCACAAGTGAAACTTTTTTGCTGGTCCATTCAAACCAGTCTTGTGCTCACTGAGGGAAGCTCGTCCTTGTGTACAGAAAAGCTTCCACGTCTTCTAGTTTTGACTCCTGTCCTCGATTGGACCACTCAAAGTCGTTTCAGGGAATTTGGACGAACCTGACTGTCCTGTGGCTCAGAAAGAAAAGCTGTCCCTCTGAAGCTGCTTTGATAGCATAAATCCAGACACTGAGAGGTGGCGGCACATCAGAATCTTGCCTCTCGCTTTCAGAATCACAACCGTGTACTAAGTGGGAAACTTGGCTTTCCTCACGTTTGGAAATGCCCTAAATACTGTGTGTCCCGGAAGTGCAGGGAATCATTAAGGGTGTCATGCAACTTTAGAAAGCCTAGTTGAGCAGGTGGCTCCAGCATCTCACTAGATCCCTCACACCCTCGGTCCAAAATGCCTTCCCAGCAAAGCACACCCTGCATCAAACTTCATTCATCTGGCTGTGAAGAAATACAGGAGCGTTCTGGAATGGGAAGCAAGGCTTTTCATGACCTGGCAAGGTCTTCCCTGTTACTGGACTTCCGACTACAGAACTTATGGGGACTGGACATCAGTGGTTTGAAAGGGACCTCTTGCGGGCAACTCCAGGCATCATACTGCAACTCCCTGGTCCCCGTAGTGAAAGAAACACAGGGCCTGGTTCCTTCATTCTTCAGCTAGGGAACCGTGGCCCACCCTGTTGCCCTGGGACACATGTTGGACTCTACTCTCTGAAAGGCTTTACTTTCCATCGCATGGAGCTCTCTCTGGGTGGCAGAACCTCACCGGAAAATTCCACGTTTGAGTTTTATAATCATTTGGCACAAAGCACTCCAATGTGGACCATACCACCCATCACTTCCCATCAAGGAAACCACATTGCCAGTGTGAGGAAAATTCTCTCAAAAGCCCTGCCAGTTACTAGGCTAAACGCACGTGTTCACAGGCCTTAACTGGACTTGGTGTTTACTCCATGGTTCATACCTGATTTGAGGAGAGGCTCAAAGCAATGTGTAGACACACGAGCGGTACACTCATTCTATGAAAGAAAACCCCTCGTGCTTAGGGCCCTTGTATCATGTCTGAGCCCTGAAAGCATCCTGTGTATAGAAGGTCTCCCACCTGCCTCTGTGGGAAACAGTCCCATTTCACGACACATCTTTCTTTCCCCTCAGTCTGAGATACGCACCCTCCTGTTGGGAGTTTGAACACCGACCTTTGCTCAGCTTGCCAAGGAACCCTGGGACAGGTAGGTCGTCAGCGGCTTCCAAACTTTTCACTAAGCTGCCCCCAATCCTGCCTAATCATTCCATTCCCTGAAACAACCGCCGGCGTCAACCTTCATTCATTGCCCCTCAGTGAAACGCATCCCTTTTTCCCTTCGGGGTACCATCCTCTTCCTAGTTTGAGAACAACCACGCTTCTATCGGCCCTTAGAGTACAGAGGTTAGCACAGCTTGACACTCCCTCAGAAATAGCATCACGTCGAATGACTTCCACGCCACTTTACTCCAGGCCGAGCACTTCACAAGCCTCTTCTTCTCATGGAGAGAACACAGTGCCCAGGTGCTTCCTTTTCTTCTACGGAACAGCCGGCATAATCCTAGGTGCAACTTGTTTGGGGCCATGTGAGAGGCTTTCTCCTCTCCAGCACCAAGACCACATTTTCGCTGGCTCAGCACCCTATGGGCATTATGAAGATTTACTTGGCCCCATTATTGCATCACCCGCTCCATATTTCACATGCAAAGTTCAATGTCCCCTCCCACCAGAGGGAGGCCTGCAGGACCCGTTTGTGCTGGTCCATTCAACCACATCTTCCAGTTCCTCTGGGAAATTTTTCATTCCATAGGGTGACCCTGGCCGCTGTTTCCTTCTTGCCTGAAGGCCTCATGGTCAGGAAAGATGCAAAGCGGTGGCTTCCAACCCAACGTTGATATATTTGTGAAAGAAAACCGTACCCGCCTAAACCTGCGACGCTTATGTTCCAGGCAGCGCCCGAGGGTGGCTTTTGACAGTTCATGTATCTGGCTTGTGAGCAATCCTTCCATATTCGACGTGAACAGGGAAGGCTTTCTTTGCATGAAGCCAAAGTGGTCACACTCGTTCCTGCCAAGCGAGCACTGGGCTTGCCCTAGCATTGCACGCAGGGCCAAGAAATGCACCTTTCGCACGTCCTTCCAACACTTCAGAAGTTGCCCGAATCCTGGGCACATGTGCCATAGCAGAAGAACACCGGTCTCTCTCATTCTGCATTCGTTTCACTTCTAAGCATCTCATGTTGTTTCTGTAAGGCAAGCAATGCTTTCGTCCAGGGAGAAAGATGGTAAAGACCTTCTGCCTGAGGAACACAGAGCTGGGCGCAGCTGTCAAATGTCTCTCAAAGAGCCAACTGACAGATCCGTCGAACACTATGTTAGAGGCCACACACTGCAGACAAGGAGTCCACTTGGAGTAAGACTGTGGAGCCTCACAAGTCTTCACCGTCATTAAGCCACATTTTGCCCTATTCTACTGGGTAGACACAGGTCTGAATAGGCATGCGAAAGACTGTGCCATCCAGACTGATGGAGTGCACTTTGTCAATTTCCCGGTGCAGAGTATTCATCAATGGCTCATGAGCAAGTGTAGCCCCACCTACCACACCCTAATTCCCTTTCAGTTAGAAACTTCCATTCCACGAGGGAACACAAGAAGGGACACATTTTTGGCCGGTCCATTAAAAACCGTCTTGTGCTCACTGAGGGAAGCTCTTCCTTGTGTACAGTAAAGTTGACCACGTCTGCTGGTTTCGTCTCCTGTCCCTGTTCGGACCACTCAAACATATTTCATGGATTTTGGACGAACCTGACTGTCCCGTGTCTCTGAAAGAAAAGCCGGCCCTCTGAAGCTACTTGGATACGGTAATTCCGGAGACTGAGAGATGGCGGCACATCAAATTTCTTACCTCTACCTTTGAGAAACACATCTGGGTACTAAGTCGGACACCTGGCTCTCCTCATGGTGGGAAATTCTCTCGCTCCTGTTTGTCCCCAAAGTGCAGGGCAACACCCAGGGTGCCATGAAAAATTAGAAAGCTTAGTTGGGCAGGTGTCTCCAACCTCTCACCAGCTCCCCCACGCCCTGGGTCCCAAGTGCCTTCCAGCAAAGAATACCCTGCATCAAACGTCATTCATCTGGTTGGTAAGAAATGCAGGAGCGTTCTTCAATGGGACGCAAGACTTTTTGTGCCCTGGCGAGGTCTTCCTTGCTACTGGACTTCTCAATACAGAGATTATGGGGGCTGGACAGCAGTCAGTGGAAAGGGCAATATTGTGGGCCACACTAGGCATCATGCTTCAACTCCCTGTTCCCTGTAGTGAAGGAACCACAGGACCTAGTACATTCGTCCTTTCACTACAAAACAGCAGGTCACCCTCTCACCCTGGGACTCATTTTGGACTCTACCCGCTGAAGGCCTTCCTTTCATTCCGTGGAGCCCCACCTGGGTGGCAGAAACTCACCTGAGAATTCCACATGTGGGATTAGCAAGCATGTGACATAAAGAACTGCAATCTGGCCCACGCCATCCATTGCTGCCCTTCAAGGAGACAACATTGCCACTGCAAGGAAAAGGCTCTCAAAAACCTGCCAGTTACTAGGCTAACGGCACGTGTTCACAGGCCTTAAGGGGAACGTGGCTTCTAGTCCATGGTAGGTACCTGCTTTCGGGAATGGCTCAAAACAGTGTTGTAGACACACCAGTGGTACCTTCATTCTATGAAAGAAAACCCCTCGTGCTTATGACTCTTGGCTCACATCCATGCCCTGAAAAGATCTTCAGAGTAGAAGGTCTCCTATCATCCTCTGTGAGAAACACACCCATTTCGTGATACATACTTCTATCCACCCAGTCCAAGAACCTTTCACTCCCGTTGGAAATTGGAACATGGAGCTTTGCTCAGCTTGCCGTGGAATGCTGGGAAACGTAGGGCGGCAACGGTCTGCAAACGTTTAACTAAGCTGCCCCCAATCCTGCCTACGGTTTTGTACCATGTAACAACCGTCGGCACTTACATTCTTTCATTGCGCCTCGAAGAAACACATCCCTCTTTCTCTTCAGGGAACCATCCTGTTCACAGAGTGTAAACGACTGCGCTCCTATCGGCCCTTATATTACAGAGCATAGCACAGCTTGACACTACCTGGTAAAGTCCAGCAAGGTGGATACCTTCCGCACCACCTTCACACCTAGCCGTGCGATTCACAAACCTCTTCCTCTTAGGGAGAGAACACAGTGCCCAGGCTCTTCCTTCTTCTTCTAACGAACACAGCCACACTCCTTCTACCTGCAACCTCTTGTACTATGCCATGTGAAAGTCTTTACTGTCTCCAGCGGCAGGATCGCATTCTCATTAGCTCAAAACCCTATGAGCATTATAAATGTTTAGTTGGCCGCATTATCACATCCCCCTCTCCACATACCACACACAAGCTTCATAGTCCCTTCCAACTAGTGGGAGGCCTGCAGGAACCTTTGTGCTGCTCCATTCTGCCCCTTCTGGTTCCTCTGGGAAAGTTTTCATTTGTAAGGTTAAAGGGGCATTTGTTTCCCTCTCACCTGAGGGGCTCACGTTCAAAAAAGGTGCAAAGCAGCCACTTCCCACCTTTGGTGATACATGTGTGAAACAATACCCTACCTGCCGAAACCCAGAACGCTTATTTTCCATGCAGGGCCAGAGGGTGGCTCGTGGCAGTTCTTGCCTCTGGCTTGTGAGCAAACATTCCGTGTTGAATGTGAACACGGAAGGCTTCCTTTGCATGAATTCCGAAGGACTCTCCCACCTTGCTGCCACAGAAGAAACAACCTTCCCCAGCATTGCACGCATTGTCTGAAAATGCACCTTTGGCCCGTCCTTCCAATGCTTCGGAAGCTGCCCTAAATCCTGGGGACATGTGCTGTGCCAGAAGACACCGGTCTGTCTCGCTCTGCATTCGTTTCACTTCTAAGCATCACATGTGGTTTCTGTAAGGCAAGCAAGCCTTTTTTTACAGGGTGAAAGACCATGACGACCTTCCAACTGAGGAACACAGAGCGTGGTGCAGCTGTCAAATGCCTCTCAAAGAGCCGACGGACAGGTCCCTGGAACCCTGTGCTAGAGGGCACACACTGCGGACGTGGCGTCCACTTGCGGAAGGAAGACGGAGCCTCGAAGGTCTTCACTGTCCTTAAGCCACATTTTGCCACATTCTTCCCAGCAGACACGGGCTCCGCTTGGCATTGTTAAAGACTCTGCCTTCCAGACTCAGGGAGCAATTTTGGCCAGTTTCCAGTGCAGAGAAATCACCAATGGCTCATCTGCAAGTGTAACCCCACCTACCCCTCCCGAGGTGCCCCACAAGTTGAAACTTCCCTTCCCGAGGTAACACCACAAGTGAAACTTTTTTGCTGGTCCATTCAAACCAGTCTTGTGCTCACTGAGGGAAGCTCGTCCTTGTGTACAGAAAAGCTTCCACGTCTTCTAGTTTTGACTCCTGTCCTCGATTGGACCACTCAAAGTCGTTTCAGGGAATTTGGACGAACCTGACTGTCCTGTGGCTCAGAAAGAAAAGCTGTCCCTCTGAAGCTGCTTTGATAGCATAAATCCAGACACTGAGAGGTGGCGGCACATCAGAATCTTGCCTCTCGCTTTCAGAATCACAACCGTGTACTAAGTGGGAAACTTGGCTTTCCTCACGTTTGGAAATGCCCTAAATACTGTGTGTCCCGGAAGTGCAGGGAATCATTAAGGGTGTCATGCAACTTTAGAAAGCCTAGTTGAGCAGGTGGCTCCAGCATCTCACTAGATCCCTCACACCCTCGGTCCAAAATGCCTTCCCAGCAAAGCACACCCTGCATCAAACTTCATTCATCTGGCTGTGAAGAAATACAGGAGCGTTCTGGAATGGGAAGCAAGGCTTTTCATGACCTGGCAAGGTCTTCCCTGTTACTGGACTTCCGACTACAGAACTTATGGGGACTGGACATCAGTGGTTTGAAAGGGACCTCTTGCGGGCAACTCCAGGCATCATACTGCAACTCCCTGGTCCCCGTAGTGAAAGAAACACAGGGCCTGGTTCCTTCATTCTTCAGCTAGGGAACCGTGGCCCACCCTGTTGCCCTGGGACACATGTTGGACTCTACTCTCTGAAAGGCTTTACTTTCCATCGCATGGAGCTCTCTCTGGGTGGCAGAACCTCACCGGAAAATTCCACGTTTGAGTTTTATAATCATTTGGCACAAAGCACTCCAATGTGGACCATACCACCCATCACTTCCCATCAAGGAAACCACATTGCCAGTGTGAGGAAAATTCTCTCAAAAGCCCTGCCAGTTACTAGGCTAAACGCACGTGTTCACAGGCCTTAACTGGACTTGGTGTTTACTCCATGGTTCATACCTGATTTGAGGAGAGGCTCAAAGCAATGTGTAGACACACGAGCGGTACACTCATTCTATGAAAGAAAACCCCTCGTGCTTAGGGCCCTTGTATCATGTCTGAGCCCTGAAAGCATCCTGTGTATAGAAGGTCTCCCACCTGCCTCTGTGGGAAACAGTCCCATTTCACGACACATCTTTCTTTCCCCTCAGTCTGAGATACGCACCCTCCTGTTGGGAGTTTGAACACCGACCTTTGCTCAGCTTGCCAAGGAACCCTGGGACAGGTAGGTCGTCAGCGGCTTCCAAACTTTTCACTAAGCTGCCCCCAATCCTGCCTAATCATTCCATTCCCTGAAACAACCGCCGGCGTCAACCTTCATTCATTGCCCCTCAGTGAAACGCATCCCTTTTTCCCTTCGGGGTACCATCCTCTTCCTAGTTTGAGAACAACCACGCTTCTATCGGCCCTTAGAGTACAGAGGTTAGCACAGCTTGACACTCCCTCAGAAATAGCATCACGTCGAATGACTTCCACGCCACTTTACTCCAGGCCGAGCACTTCACAAGCCTCTTCTTCTCATGGAGAGAACACAGTGCCCAGGTGCTTCCTTTTCTTCTACGGAACAGCCGGCATAATCCTAGGTGCAACTTGTTTGGGGCCATGTGAGAGGCTTTCTCCTCTCCAGCACCAAGACCACATTTTCGCTGGCTCAGCACCCTATGGGCATTATGAAGATTTACTTGGCCCCATTATTGCATCACCCGCTCCATATTTCACATGCAAAGTTCAATGTCCCCTCCCACCAGAGGGAGGCCTGCAGGACCCGTTTGTGCTGGTCCATTCAACCACATCTTCCAGTTCCTCTGGGAAATTTTTCATTCCATAGGGTGACCCTGGCCGCTGTTTCCTTCTTGCCTGAAGGCCTCATGGTCAGGAAAGATGCAAAGCGGTGGCTTCCAACCCAACGTTGATATATTTGTGAAAGAAAACCGTAGCCGCCTAAACCTGCGACGCTTATGTTCCAGGCAGCGCCCGAGGGTGGCTTTTGACAGTTCATGTATCTGGCTTGTGAGCAATCCTTCCATATTCGACGTGAACAGGGAAGGCTTTCTTTGCATGAAGCCAAAGTGGTCACACTCGTTCCTGCCAAGCGAGCACTGGGCTTGCCCTAGCATTGCACGCAGGGCCAAGAAATGCACCTTTCGCACGTCCTTCCAACACTTCAGAAGTTGCCCGAATCCTGGGCACATGTGCCATAGCAGAAGAACACCGGTCTCTCTCATTCTGCATTCGTTTCACTTCTAAGCATCTCATGTTGTTTCTGTAAGGCAAGCAATGCTTTCGTCCAGGGAGAAAGATGGTAAAGACCTTCTGCCTGAGGAACACAGAGCTGGGCGCAGCTGTCAAATGTCTCTCAAAGAGCCAACTGACAGATCCGTCGAACACTATGTTAGAGGCCACACACTGCAGACAAGGAGTCCACTTGGAGTAAGACTGTGGAGCCTCACAAGTCTTCACCGTCATTAAGCCACATTTTGCCCTATTCTACTGGGTAGACACAGGTCTGAATAGGCATGCGAAAGACTGTGCCATCCAGACTGATGGAGTGCACTTTGTCAATTTCCCGGTGCAGAGTATTCATCAATGGCTCATGAGCAAGTGTAGCCCCACCTACCACACCCTAATTCCCTTTCAGTTAGAAACTTCCATTCCACGAGGGAACACAAGAAGGGACACATTTTTGGCCGGTCCATTAAAAACCGTCTTGTGCTCACTGAGGGAAGCTCTTCCTTGTGTACAGTAAAGTTGACCACGTCTGCTGGTTTCGTCTCCTGTCCCTGTTCGGACCACTCAAACATATTTCATGGATTTTGGACGAACCTGACTGTCCCGTGTCTCTGAAAGAAAAGCCGGCCCTCTGAAGCTACTTGGATACGGTAATTCCGGAGACTGAGAGATGGCGGCACATCAAATTTCTTACCTCTACCTTTGAGAAACACATCTGGGTACTAAGTCGGACACCTGGCTCTCCTCATGGTGGGAAATTCTCTCGCTCCTGTTTGTCCCCAAAGTGCAGGGCAACACCCAGGGTGCCATGAAAAATTAGAAAGCTTAGTTGGGCAGGTGTCTCCAACCTCTCACCAGCTCCCCCACGCCCTGGGTCCCAAGTGCCTTCCAGCAAAGAATACCCTGCATCAAACGTCATTCATCTGGTTGGTAAGAAATGCAGGAGCGTTCTTCAATGGGACGCAAGACTTTTTGTGCCCTGGCGAGGTCTTCCTTGCTACTGGACTTCTCAATACAGAGATTATGGGGGCTGGACAGCAGTCAGTGGAAAGGGCAATATTGTGGGCCACACTAGGCATCATGCTTCAACTCCCTGTTCCCTGTAGTGAAGGAACCACAGGACCTAGTACATTCGTCCTTTCACTACAAAACAGCAGGTCACCCTCTCACCCTGGGACTCATTTTGGACTCTACCCGCTGAAGGCCTTCCTTTCATTCCGTGGAGCCCCACCTGGGTGGCAGAAACTCACCTGAGAATTCCACATGTGGGATTAGCAAGCATGTGACATAAAGAACTGCAATCTGGCCCACGCCATCCATTGCTGCCCTTCAAGGAGACAACATTGCCACTGCAAGGAAAAGGCTCTCAAAAACCTGCCAGTTACTAGGCTAACGGCACGTGTTCACAGGCCTTAAGGGGAACGTGGCTTCTAGTCCATGGTAGGTACCTGCTTTCGGGAATGGCTCAAAACAGTGTTGTAGACACACCAGTGGTACCTTCATTCTATGAAAGAAAACCCCTCGTGCTTATGACTCTTGGCTCACATCCATGCCCTGAAAAGATCTTCAGAGTAGAAGGTCTCCTATCATCCTCTGTGAGAAACACACCCATTTCGTGATACATACTTCTATCCACCCAGTCCAAGAACCTTTCACTCCCGTTGGAAATTGGAACATGGAGCTTTGCTCAGCTTGCCGTGGAATGCTGGGAAACGTAGGGCGGCAACGGTCTGCAAACGTTTAACTAAGCTGCCCCCAATCCTGCCTACGGTTTTGTACCATGTAACAACCGTCGGCACTTACATTCTTTCATTGCGCCTCGAAGAAACACATCCCTCTTTCTCTTCAGGGAACCATCCTGTTCACAGAGTGTAAACGACTGCGCTCCTATCGGCCCTTATATTACAGAGCATAGCACAGCTTGACACTACCTGGTAAAGTCCAGCAAGGTGGATACCTTCCGCACCACCTTCACACCTAGCCGTGCGATTCACAAACCTCTTCCTCTTAGGGAGAGAACACAGTGCCCAGGCTCTTCCTTCTTCTTCTAACGAACACAGCCACACTCCTTCTACCTGCAACCTCTTGTACTATGCCATGTGAAAGTCTTTACTGTCTCCAGCGGCAGGATCGCATTCTCATTAGCTCAAAACCCTATGAGCATTATAAATGTTTAGTTGGCCGCATTATCACATCCCCCTCTCCACATACCACACACAAGCTTCATAGTCCCTTCCAACTAGTGGGAGGCCTGCAGGAACCTTTGTGCTGCTCCATTCTGCCCCTTCTGGTTCCTCTGGGAAAGTTTTCATTTGTAAGGTTAAAGGGGCATTTGTTTCCCTCTCACCTGAGGGGCTCACGTTCAAAAAAGGTGCAAAGCAGCCACTTCCCACCTTTGGTGATACATGTGTGAAACAATACCCTACCTGCCGAAACCCAGAACGCTTATTTTCCATGCAGGGCCAGAGGGTGGCTCGTGGCAGTTCTTGCCTCTGGCTTGTGAGCAAACATTCCGTGTTGAATGTGAACACGGAAGGCTTCCTTTGCATGAATTCCGAAGGACTCTCCCACCTTGCTGCCACAGAAGAAACAACCTTCCCCAGCATTGCACGCATTGTCTGAAAATGCACCTTTGGCCCGTCCTTCCAATGCTTCGGAAGCTGCCCTAAATCCTGGGGACATGTGCTGTGCCAGAAGACACCGGTCTGTCTCGCTCTGCATTCGTTTCACTTCTAAGCATCACATGTGGTTTCTGTAAGGCAAGCAAGCCTTTTTTTACAGGGTGAAAGACCATGACGACCTTCCAACTGAGGAACACAGAGCGTGGTGCAGCTGTCAAATGCCTCTCAAAGAGCCGACGGACAGGTCCCTGGAACCCTGTGCTAGAGGGCACACACTGCGGACGTGGCGTCCACTTGCGGAAGGAAGACGGAGCCTCGAAGGTCTTCACTGTCCTTAAGCCACATTTTGCCACATTCTTCCCAGCAGACACGGGCTCCGCTTGGCATTGTTAAAGACTCTGCCTTCCAGACTCAGGGAGCAATTTTGGCCAGTTTCCAGTGCAGAGAAATCACCAATGGCTCATCTGCAAGTGTAACCCCACCTACCCCTCCCGAGGTGCCCCACAAGTTGAAACTTCCCTTCCCGAGGTAACACCACAAGTGAAACTTTTTTGCTGGTCCATTCAAACCAGTCTTGTGCTCACTGAGGGAAGCTCGTCCTTGTGTACAGAAAAGCTTCCACGTCTTCTAGTTTTGACTCCTGTCCTCGATTGGACCACTCAAAGTCGTTTCAGGGAATTTGGACGAACCTGACTGTCCTGTGGCTCAGAAAGAAAAGCTGTCCCTCTGAAGCTGCTTTGATAGCATAAATCCAGACACTGAGAGGTGGCGGCACATCAGAATCTTGCCTCTCGCTTTCAGAATCACAACCGTGTACTAAGTGGGAAACTTGGCTTTCCTCACGTTTGGAAATGCCCTAAATACTGTGTGTCCCGGAAGTGCAGGGAATCATTAAGGGTGTCATGCAACTTTAGAAAGCCTAGTTGAGCAGGTGGCTCCAGCATCTCACTAGATCCCTCACACCCTCGGTCCAAAATGCCTTCCCAGCAAAGCACACCCTGCATCAAACTTCATTCATCTGGCTGTGAAGAAATACAGGAGCGTTCTGGAATGGGAAGCAAGGCTTTTCATGACCTGGCAAGGTCTTCCCTGTTACTGGACTTCCGACTACAGAACTTATGGGGACTGGACATCAGTGGTTTGAAAGGGACCTCTTGCGGGCAACTCCAGGCATCATACTGCAACTCCCTGGTCCCCGTAGTGAAAGAAACACAGGGCCTGGTTCCTTCATTCTTCAGCTAGGGAACCGTGGCCCACCCTGTTGCCCTGGGACACATGTTGGACTCTACTCTCTGAAAGGCTTTACTTTCCATCGCATGGAGCTCTCTCTGGGTGGCAGAACCTCACCGGAAAATTCCACGTTTGAGTTTTATAATCATTTGGCACAAAGCACTCCAATGTGGACCATACCACCCATCACTTCCCATCAAGGAAACCACATTGCCAGTGTGAGGAAAATTCTCTCAAAAGCCCTGCCAGTTACTAGGCTAAACGCACGTGTTCACAGGCCTTAACTGGACTTGGTGTTTACTCCATGGTTCATACCTGATTTGAGGAGAGGCTCAAAGCAATGTGTAGACACACGAGCGGTACACTCATTCTATGAAAGAAAACCCCTCGTGCTTAGGGCCCTTGTATCATGTCTGAGCCCTGAAAGCATCCTGTGTATAGAAGGTCTCCCACCTGCCTCTGTGGGAAACAGTCCCATTTCACGACACATCTTTCTTTCCCCTCAGTCTGAGATACGCACCCTCCTGTTGGGAGTTTGAACACCGACCTTTGCTCAGCTTGCCAAGGAACCCTGGGACAGGTAGGTCGTCAGCGGCTTCCAAACTTTTCACTAAGCTGCCCCCAATCCTGCCTAATCATTCCATTCCCTGAAACAACCGCCGGCGTCAACCTTCATTCATTGCCCCTCAGTGAAACGCATCCCTTTTTCCCTTCGGGGTACCATCCTCTTCCTAGTTTGAGAACAACCACGCTTCTATCGGCCCTTAGAGTACAGAGGTTAGCACAGCTTGACACTCCCTCAGAAATAGCATCACGTCGAATGACTTCCACGCCACTTTACTCCAGGCCGAGCACTTCACAAGCCTCTTCTTCTCATGGAGAGAACACAGTGCCCAGGTGCTTCCTTTTCTTCTACGGAACAGCCGGCATAATCCTAGGTGCAACTTGTTTGGGGCCATGTGAGAGGCTTTCTCCTCTCCAGCACCAAGACCACATTTTCGCTGGCTCAGCACCCTATGGGCATTATGAAGATTTACTTGGCCCCATTATTGCATCACCCGCTCCATATTTCACATGCAAAGTTCAATGTCCCCTCCCACCAGAGGGAGGCCTGCAGGACCCGTTTGTGCTGGTCCATTCAACCACATCTTCCAGTTCCTCTGGGAAATTTTTCATTCCATAGGGTGACCCTGGCCGCTGTTTCCTTCTTGCCTGAAGGCCTCATGGTCAGGAAAGATGCAAAGCGGTGGCTTCCAACCCAACGTTGATATATTTGTGAAAGAAAACCGTACCCGCCTAAACCTGCGACGCTTATGTTCCAGGCAGCGCCCGAGGGTGGCTTTTGACAGTTCATGTATCTGGCTTGTGAGCAATCCTTCCATATTCGACGTGAACAGGGAAGGCTTTCTTTGCATGAAGCCAAAGTGGTCACACTCGTTCCTGCCAAGCGAGCACTGGGCTTGCCCTAGCATTGCACGCAGGGCCAAGAAATGCACCTTTCGCACGTCCTTCCAACACTTCAGAAGTTGCCCGAATCCTGGGCACATGTGCCATAGCAGAAGAACACCGGTCTCTCTCATTCTGCATTCGTTTCACTTCTAAGCATCTCATGTTGTTTCTGTAAGGCAAGCAATGCTTTCGTCCAGGGAGAAAGATGGTAAAGACCTTCTGCCTGAGGAACACAGAGCTGGGCGCAGCTGTCAAATGTCTCTCAAAGAGCCAACTGACAGATCCGTCGAACACTATGTTAGAGGCCACACACTGCAGACAAGGAGTCCACTTGGAGTAAGACTGTGGAGCCTCACAAGTCTTCACCGTCATTAAGCCACATTTTGCCCTATTCTACTGGGTAGACACAGGTCTGAATAGGCATGCGAAAGACTGTGCCATCCAGACTGATGGAGTGCACTTTGTCAATTTCCCGGTGCAGAGTATTCATCAATGGCTCATGAGCAAGTGTAGCCCCACCTACCACACCCTAATTCCCTTTCAGTTAGAAACTTCCATTCCACGAGGGAACACAAGAAGGGACACATTTTTGGCCGGTCCATTAAAAACCGTCTTGTGCTCACTGAGGGAAGCTCTTCCTTGTGTACAGTAAAGTTGACCACGTCTGCTGGTTTCGTCTCCTGTCCCTGTTCGGACCACTCAAACATATTTCATGGATTTTGGACGAACCTGACTGTCCCGTGTCTCTGAAAGAAAAGCCGGCCCTCTGAAGCTACTTGGATACGGTAATTCCGGAGACTGAGAGATGGCGGCACATCAAATTTCTTACCTCTACCTTTGAGAAACACATCTGGGTACTAAGTCGGACACCTGGCTCTCCTCATGGTGGGAAATTCTCTCGCTCCTGTTTGTCCCCAAAGTGCAGGGCAACACCCAGGGTGCCATGAAAAATTAGAAAGCTTAGTTGGGCAGGTGTCTCCAACCTCTCACCAGCTCCCCCACGCCCTGGGTCCCAAGTGCCTTCCAGCAAAGAATACCCTGCATCAAACGTCATTCATCTGGTTGGTAAGAAATGCAGGAGCGTTCTTCAATGGGACGCAAGACTTTTTGTGCCCTGGCGAGGTCTTCCTTGCTACTGGACTTCTCAATACAGAGATTATGGGGGCTGGACAGCAGTCAGTGGAAAGGGCAATATTGTGGGCCACACTAGGCATCATGCTTCAACTCCCTGTTCCCTGTAGTGAAGGAACCACAGGACCTAGTACATTCGTCCTTTCACTACAAAACAGCAGGTCACCCTCTCACCCTGGGACTCATTTTGGACTCTACCCGCTGAAGGCCTTCCTTTCATTCCGTGGAGCCCCACCTGGGTGGCAGAAACTCACCTGAGAATTCCACATGTGGGATTAGCAAGCATGTGACATAAAGAACTGCAATCTGGCCCACGCCATCCATTGCTGCCCTTCAAGGAGACAACATTGCCACTGCAAGGAAAAGGCTCTCAAAAACCTGCCAGTTACTAGGCTAACGGCACGTGTTCACAGGCCTTAAGGGGAACGTGGCTTCAGGTCCATGGTAGGTACCTGCTTTCGGGAATGGCTCAAAACAGTGTTGTAGACACACCAGTGGTACCTTCATTCTATGAAAGAAAACCCCTCGTGCTTATGACTCTTGGCTCACATCCATGCCCTGAAAAGATCTTCAGAGTAGAAGGTCTCCTATCATCCTCTGTGAGAAACACACCCATTTCGTGATACATACTTCTATCCACCCAGTCCAAGAACCTTTCACTCCCGTTGGAAATTGGAACATGGAGCTTTGCTCAGCTTGCCGTGGAATGCTGGGAAACGTAGGGCGGCAACGGTCTGCAAACGTTTAACTAAGCTGCCCCCAATCCTGCCTACGGTTTTGTACCATGTAACAACCGTCGGCACTTACATTCTTTCATTGCGCCTCGAAGAAACACATCCCTCTTTCTCTTCAGGGAACCATCCTGTTCACAGAGTGTAAACGACTGCGCTCCTATCGGCCCTTATATTACAGAGCATAGCACAGCTTGACACTACCTGGTAAAGTCCAGCAAGGTGGATACCTTCCGCACCACCTTCACACCTAGCCGTGCGATTCACAAACCTCTTCCTCTTAGGGAGAGAACACAGTGCCCAGGCTCTTCCTTCTTCTTCTAACGAACACAGCCACACTCCTTCTACCTGCAACCTCTTGTACTATGCCATGTGAAAGTCTTTACTGTCTCCAGCGGCAGGATCACATTCTCATTAGCTCAAAACCCTATGAGCATTATAAATGTTTAGTTGGCCGCATTATCACATCCCCCTCTCCACATACCACACACAAGCTTCATAGTCCCTTCCAACTAGTGGGAGGCCTGCAGGAACCTTTGTGCTGCTCCATTCTGCCCCTTCTGGTTCCTCTGGGAAAGTTTTCATTTGTAAGGTTAAAGGGGCATTTGTTTCCCTCTCACCTGAGGGGCTCACGTTCAAAAAAGGTGCAAAGCAGCCACTTCCCACCTTTGGTGATACATGTGTGAAACAATACCCTACCTGCCGAAACCCAGAACGCTTATTTTCCATGCAGGGCCAGAGGGTGGCTCGTGGCAGTTCTTGCCTCTGGCTTGTGAGCAAACATTCCGTGTTGAATGTGAACACGGAAGGCTTCCTTTGCATGAATTCCGAAGGACTCTCCCACCTTGCTGCCACAGAAGAAACAACCTTCCCCAGCATTGCACGCATTGTCTGAAAATGCACCTTTGGCCCGTCCTTCCAATGCTTCGGAAGCTGCCCTAAATCCTGGGGACATGTGCTGTGCCAGAAGACACCGGTCTGTCTCGCTCTGCATTCGTTTCACTTCTAAGCATCACATGTGGTTTCTGTAAGGCAAGCAAGCCTTTTTTTACAGGGTGAAAGACCATGACGACCTTCCAACTGAGGAACACAGAGCGTGGTGCAGCTGTCAAATGCCTCTCAAAGAGCCGACGGACAGGTCCCTGGAACCCTGTGCTAGAGGGCACACACTGCGGACATGGCGTCCACTTGCGGAAGGAAGACGGAGCCTCGAAGGTCTTCACTGTCCTTAAGCCACATTTTGCCACATTCTTCCCAGCAGACACGGGCTCCGCTTGGCATTGTTAAAGACTCTGCCTTCCAGACTCAGGGAGCAATTTTGGCCAGTTTCCAGTGCAGAGAAATCACCAATGGCTCATCTGCAAGTGTAACCCCACCTACCCCTCCCGAGGTGCCCCACAAGTTGAAACTTCCCTTCCCGAGGTAACACCACAAGTGAAACTTTTTTGCTGGTCCATTCAAACCAGTCTTGTGCTCACTGAGGGAAGCTCGTCCTTGTGTACAGAAAAGCTTCCACGTCTTCTAGTTTTGACTCCTGTCCTCGATTGGACCACTCAAAGTCGTTTCAGGGAATTTGGACGAACCTGACTGTCCTGTGGCTCAGAAAGAAAAGCTGTCCCTCTGAAGCTGCTTTGATAGCATAAATCCAGACACTGAGAGGTGGCGGCACATCAGAATCTTGCCTCTCGCTTTCAGAATCACAACCGTGTACTAAGTGGGAAACTTGGCTTTCCTCACGTTTGGAAATGCCCTAAATACTGTGTGTCCCGGAAGTGCAGGGAATCATTAAGGGTGTCATGCAACTTTAGAAAGCCTAGTTGAGCAGGTGGCTCCAGCATCTCACTAGATCCCTCACACCCTCGGTCCAAAATGCCTTCCCAGCAAAGCACACCCTGCATCAAACTTCATTCATCTGGCTGTGAAGAAATACAGGAGCGTTCTGGAATGGGAAGCAAGGCTTTTCATGACCTGGCAAGGTCTTCCCTGTTACTGGACTTCCGACTACAGAACTTATGGGGACTGGACATCAGTGGTTTGAAAGGGACCTCTTGCGGGCAACTCCAGGCATCATACTGCAACTCCCTGGTCCCCGTAGTGAAAGAAACACAGGGCCTGGTTCCTTCATTCTTCAGCTAGGGAACCGTGGCCCACCCTGTTGCCCTGGGACACATGTTGGACTCTACTCTCTGAAAGGCTTTACTTTCCATCGCATGGAGCTCTCTCTGGGTGGCAGAACCTCACCGGAAAATTCCACGTTTGAGTTTTATAATCATTTGGCACAAAGCACTCCAATGTGGACCATACCACCCATCACTTCCCATCAAGGAAACCACATTGCCAGTGTGAGGAAAATTCTCTCAAAAGCCCTGCCAGTTACTAGGCTAAACGCACGTGTTCACAGGCCTTAACTGGACTTGGTGTTTACTCCATGGTTCATACCTGATTTGAGGAGAGGCTCAAAGCAATGTGTAGACACACGAGCGGTACACTCATTCTATGAAAGAAAACCCCTCGTGCTTAGGGCCCTTGTATCATGTCTGAGCCCTGAAAGCATCCTGTGTATAGAAGGTCTCCCACCTGCCTCTGTGGGAAACAGTCCCATTTCACGACACATCTTTCTTTCCCCTCAGTCTGAGATACGCACCCTCCTGTTGGGAGTTTGAACACCGACCTTTGCTCAGCTTGCCAAGGAACCCTGGGACAGGTAGGTCGTCAGCGGCTTCCAAACTTTTCACTAAGCTGCCCCCAATCCTGCCTAATCATTCCATTCCCTGAAACAACCGCCGGCGTCAACCTTCATTCATTGCCCCTCAGTGAAACGCATCCCTTTTTCCCTTCGGGGTACCATCCTCTTCCTAGTTTGAGAACAACCACGCTTCTATCGGCCCTTAGAGTACAGAGGTTAGCACAGCTTGACACTCCCTCAGAAATAGCATCACGTCGAATGACTTCCACGCCACTTTACTCCAGGCCGAGCACTTCACAAGCCTCTTCTTCTCATGGAGAGAACACAGTGCCCAGGTGCTTCCTTTTCTTCTACGGAACAGCCGGCATAATCCTAGGTGCAACTTGTTTGGGGCCATGTGAGAGGCTTTCTCCTCTCCAGCACCAAGACCACATTTTCGCTGGCTCAGCACCCTATGGGCATTATGAAGATTTACTTGGCCCCATTATTGCATCACCCGCTCCATATTTCACATGCAAAGTTCAATGTCCCCTCCCACCAGAGGGAGGCCTGCAGGACCCGTTTGTGCTGGTCCATTCAACCACATCTTCCAGTTCCTCTGGGAAATTTTTCATTCCATAGGGTGACCCTGGCCGCTGTTTCCTTCTTGCCTGAAGGCCTCATGGTCAGGAAAGATGCAAAGCGGTGGCTTCCAACCCAACGTTGATATACTTGTGAAAGAAAACCGTACCCGCCTAAACCTGCGACGCTTATGTTCCAGGCAGCGCCCGAGGGTGGCTTTTGACAGTTCATGTATCTGGCTTGTGAGCAATCCTTCCATATTCGACGTGAACAGGGAAGGCTTTCTTTGCATGAAGCCAAAGTGGTCACACTCGTTCCTGCCAAGCGAGCACTGGGCTTGCCCTAGCATTGCACGCAGGGCCAAGAAATGCACCTTTCGCACGTCCTTCCAACACTTCAGAAGTTGCCCGAATCCTGGGCACATGTGCCATAGCAGAAGAACACCGGTCTCTCTCATTCTGCATTCGTTTCACTTCTAAGCATCTCATGTTGTTTCTGTAAGGCAAGCAATGCTTTCGTCCAGGGAGAAAGATGGTAAAGACCTTCTGCCTGAGGAACACAGAGCTGGGCGCAGCTGTCAAATGTCTCTCAAAGAGCCAACTGACAGATCCGTCGAACACTATGTTAGAGGCCACACACTGCAGACAAGGAGTCCACTTGGAGTAAGACTGTGGAGCCTCACAAGTCTTCACCGTCATTAAGCCACATTTTGCCCTATTCTACTGGGTAGACACAGGTCTGAATAGGCATGCGAAAGACTGTGCCATCCAGACTGATGGAGTGCACTTTGTCAATTTCCCGGTGCAGAGTATTCATCAATGGCTCATGAGCAAGTGTAGCCCCACCTACCACACCCTAATTCCCTTTCAGTTAGAAACTTCCATTCCACGAGGGAACACAAGAAGGGACACATTTTTGGCCGGTCCATTAAAAACCGTCTTGTGCTCACTGAGGGAAGCTCTTCCTTGTGTACAGTAAAGTTGACCACGTCTGCTGGTTTCGTCTCCTGTCCCTGTTCGGACCACTCAAACATATTTCATGGATTTTGGACGAACCTGACTGTCCCGTGTCTCTGAAAGAAAAGCCGGCCCTCTGAAGCTACTTGGATACGGTAATTCCGGAGACTGAGAGATGGCGGCACATCAAATTTCTTACCTCTACCTTTGAGAAACACATCTGGGTACTAAGTCGGACACCTGGCTCTCCTCATGGTGGGAAATTCTCTCGCTCCTGTTTGTCCCCAAAGTGCAGGGCAACACCCAGGGTGCCATGAAAAATTAGAAAGCTTAGTTGGGCAGGTGTCTCCAACCTCTCACCAGCTCCCCCACGCCCTGGGTCCCAAGTGCCTTCCAGCAAAGAATACCCTGCATCAAACGTCATTCATCTGGTTGGTAAGAAATGCAGGAGCGTTCTTCAATGGGACGCAAGACTTTTTGTGCCCTGGCGAGGTCTTCCTTGCTACTGGACTTCTCAATACAGAGATTATGGGGGCTGGACAGCAGTCAGTGGAAAGGGCAATATTGTGGGCCACACTAGGCATCATGCTTCAACTCCCTGTTCCCTGTAGTGAAGGAACCACAGGACCTAGTACATTCGTCCTTTCACTACAAAACAGCAGGTCACCCTCTCACCCTGGGACTCATTTTGGACTCTACCCGCTGAAGGCCTTCCTTTCATTCCGTGGAGCCCCACCTGGGTGGCAGAAACTCACCTGAGAATTCCACATGTGGGATTAGCAAGCATGTGACATAAAGAACTGCAATCTGGCCCACGCCATCCATTGCTGCCCTTCAAGGAGACAACATTGCCACTGCAAGGAAAAGGCTCTCAAAAACCTGCCAGTTACTAGGCTAACGGCACGTGTTCACAGGCCTTAAGGGGAACGTGGCTTCAGGTCCATGGTAGGTACCTGCTTTCGGGAATGGCTCAAAACAGTGTTGTAGACACACCAGTGGTACCTTCATTCTATGAAAGAAAACCCCTCGTGCTTATGACTCTTGGCTCACATCCATGCCCTGAAAAGATCTTCAGAGTAGAAGGTCTCCTATCATCCTCTGTGAGAAACACACCCATTTCGTGATACATACTTCTATCCACCCAGTCCAAGAACCTTTCACTCCCGTTGGAAATTGGAACATGGAGCTTTGCTCAGCTTGCCGTGGAATGCTGGGAAACGTAGGGCGGCAACGGTCTGCAAACGTTTAACTAAGCTGCCCCCAATCCTGCCTACGGTTTTGTACCATGTAACAACCGTCGGCACTTACATTCTTTCATTGCGCCTCGAAGAAACACATCCCTCTTTCTCTTCAGGGAACCATCCTGTTCACAGAGTGTAAACGACTGCGCTCCTATCGGCCCTTATATTACAGAGCATAGCACAGCTTGACACTACCTGGTAAAGTCCAGCAAGGTGGATACCTTCCGCACCACCTTCACACCTAGCCGTGCGATTCACAAACCTCTTCCTCTTAGGGAGAGAACACAGTGCCCAGGCTCTTCCTTCTTCTTCTAACGAACACAGCCACACTCCTTCTACCTGCAACCTCTTGTACTATGCCATGTGAAAGTCTTTACTGTCTCCAGCGGCAGGATCACATTCTCATTAGCTCAAAACCCTATGAGCATTATAAATGTTTAGTTGGCCGCATTATCACATCCCCCTCTCCACATACCACACACAAGCTTCATAGTCCCTTCCAACTAGTGGGAGGCCTGCAGGAACCTTTGTGCTGCTCCATTCTGCCCCTTCTGGTTCCTCTGGGAAAGTTTTCATTTGTAAGGTTAAAGGGGCATTTGTTTCCCTCTCACCTGAGGGGCTCACGTTCAAAAAAGGTGCAAAGCAGCCACTTCCCACCTTTGGTGATACATGTGTGAAACAATACCCTACCTGCCGAAACCCAGAACGCTTATTTTCCATGCAGGGCCAGAGGGTGGCTCGTGGCAGTTCTTGCCTCTGGCTTGTGAGCAAACATTCCGTGTTGAATGTGAACACGGAAGGCTTCCTTTGCATGAATTCCGAAGGACTCTCCCACCTTGCTGCCACAGAAGAAACAACCTTCCCCAGCATTGCACGCATTGTCTGAAAATGCACCTTTGGCCCGTCCTTCCAATGCTTCGGAAGCTGCCCTAAATCCTGGGGACATGTGCTGTGCCAGAAGACACCGGTCTGTCTCGCTCTGCATTCGTTTCACTTCTAAGCATCACATGTGGTTTCTGTAAGGCAAGCAAGCCTTTTTTTACAGGGTGAAAGACCATGACGACCTTCCAACTGAGGAACACAGAGCGTGGTGCAGCTGTCAAATGCCTCTCAAAGAGCCGACGGACAGGTCCCTGGAACCCTGTGCTAGAGGGCACACACTGCGGACATGGCGTCCACTTGCGGAAGGAAGACGGAGCCTCGAAGGTCTTCACTGTCCTTAAGCCACATTTTGCCACATTCTTCCCAGCAGACACGGGCTCCGCTTGGCATTGTTAAAGACTCTGCCTTCCAGACTCAGGGAGCAATTTTGGCCAGTTTCCAGTGCAGAGAAATCACCAATGGCTCATCTGCAAGTGTAACCCCACCTACCCCTCCCGAGGTGCCCCACAAGTTGAAACTTCCCTTCCCGAGGTAACACCACAAGTGAAACTTTTTTGCTGGTCCATTCAAACCAGTCTTGTGCTCACTGAGGGAAGCTCGTCCTTGTGTACAGAAAAGCTTCCACGTCTTCTAGTTTTGACTCCTGTCCTCGATTGGACCACTCAAAGTCGTTTCAGGGAATTTGGACGAACCTGACTGTCCTGTGGCTCAGAAAGAAAAGCTGTCCCTCTGAAGCTGCTTTGATAGCATAAATCCAGACACTGAGAGGTGGCGGCACATCAGAATCTTGCCTCTCGCTTTCAGAATCACAACCGTGTACTAAGTGGGAAACTTGGCTTTCCTCACGTTTGGAAATGCCCTAAATACTGTGTGTCCCGGAAGTGCAGGGAATCATTAAGGGTGTCATGCAACTTTAGAAAGCCTAGTTGAGCAGGTGGCTCCAGCATCTCACTAGATCCCTCACACCCTCGGTCCAAAATGCCTTCCCAGCAAAGCACACCCTGCATCAAACTTCATTCATCTGGCTGTGAAGAAATACAGGAGCGTTCTGGAATGGGAAGCAAGGCTTTTCATGACCTGGCAAGGTCTTCCCTGTTACTGGACTTCCGACTACAGAACTTATGGGGACTGGACATCAGTGGTTTGAAAGGGACCTCTTGCGGGCAACTCCAGGCATCATACTGCAACTCCCTGGTCCCCGTAGTGAAAGAAACACAGGGCCTGGTTCCTTCATTCTTCAGCTAGGGAACCGTGGCCCACCCTGTTGCCCTGGGACACATGTTGGACTCTACTCTCTGAAAGGCTTTACTTTCCATCGCATGGAGCTCTCTCTGGGTGGCAGAACCTCACCGGAAAATTCCACGTTTGAGTTTTATAATCATTTGGCACAAAGCACTCCAATGTGGACCATACCACCCATCACTTCCCATCAAGGAAACCACATTGCCAGTGTGAGGAAAATTCTCTCAAAAGCCCTGCCAGTTACTAGGCTAAACGCACGTGTTCACAGGCCTTAACTGGACTTGGTGTTTACTCCATGGTTCATACCTGATTTGAGGAGAGGCTCAAAGCAATGTGTAGACACACGAGCGGTACACTCATTCTATGAAAGAAAACCCCTCGTGCTTAGGGCCCTTGTATCATGTCTGAGCCCTGAAAGCATCCTGTGTATAGAAGGTCTCCCACCTGCCTCTGTGGGAAACAGTCCCATTTCACGACACATCTTTCTTTCCCCTCAGTCTGAGATACGCACCCTCCTGTTGGGAGTTTGAACACCGACCTTTGCTCAGCTTGCCAAGGAACCCTGGGACAGGTAGGTCGTCAGCGGCTTCCAAACTTTTCACTAAGCTGCCCCCAATCCTGCCTAATCATTCCATTCCCTGAAACAACCGCCGGCGTCAACCTTCATTCATTGCCCCTCAGTGAAACGCATCCCTTTTTCCCTTCGGGGTACCATCCTCTTCCTAGTTTGAGAACAACCACGCTTCTATCGGCCCTTAGAGTACAGAGGTTAGCACAGCTTGACACTCCCTCAGAAATAGCATCACGTCGAATGACTTCCACGCCACTTTACTCCAGGCCGAGCACTTCACAAGCCTCTTCTTCTCATGGAGAGAACACAGTGCCCAGGTGCTTCCTTTTCTTCTACGGAACAGCCGGCATAATCCTAGGTGCAACTTGTTTGGGGCCATGTGAGAGGCTTTCTCCTCTCCAGCACCAAGACCACATTTTCGCTGGCTCAGCACCCTATGGGCATTATGAAGATTTACTTGGCCCCATTATTGCATCACCCGCTCCATATTTCACATGCAAAGTTCAATGTCCCCTCCCACCAGAGGGAGGCCTGCAGGACCCGTTTGTGCTGGTCCATTCAACCACATCTTCCAGTTCCTCTGGGAAATTTTTCATTCCATAGGGTGACCCTGGCCGCTGTTTCCTTCTTGCCTGAAGGCCTCATGGTCAGGAAAGATGCAAAGCGGTGGCTTCCAACCCAACGTTGATATACTTGTGAAAGAAAACCGTACCCGCCTAAACCTGCGACGCTTATGTTCCAGGCAGCGCCCGAGGGTGGCTTTTGACAGTTCATGTATCTGGCTTGTGAGCAATCCTTCCATATTCGACGTGAACAGGGAAGGCTTTCTTTGCATGAAGCCAAAGTGGTCACACTCGTTCCTGCCAAGCGAGCACTGGGCTTGCCCTAGCATTGCACGCAGGGCCAAGAAATGCACCTTTCGCACGTCCTTCCAACACTTCAGAAGTTGCCCGAATCCTGGGCACATGTGCCATAGCAGAAGAACACCGGTCTCTCTCATTCTGCATTCGTTTCACTTCTAAGCATCTCATGTTGTTTCTGTAAGGCAAGCAATGCTTTCGTCCAGGGAGAAAGATGGTAAAGACCTTCTGCCTGAGGAACACAGAGCTGGGCGCAGCTGTCAAATGTCTCTCAAAGAGCCAACTGACAGATCCGTCGAACACTATGTTAGAGGCCACACACTGCAGACAAGGAGTCCACTTGGAGTAAGACTGTGGAGCCTCACAAGTCTTCACCGTCATTAAGCCACATTTTGCCCTATTCTACTGGGTAGACACAGGTCTGAATAGGCATGCGAAAGACTGTGCCATCCAGACTGATGGAGTGCACTTTGTCAATTTCCCGGTGCAGAGTATTCATCAATGGCTCATGAGCAAGTGTAGCCCCACCTACCACACCCTAATTCCCTTTCAGTTAGAAACTTCCATTCCACGAGGGAACACAAGAAGGGACACATTTTTGGCCGGTCCATTAAAAACCGTCTTGTGCTCACTGAGGGAAGCTCTTCCTTGTGTACAGTAAAGTTGACCACGTCTGCTGGTTTCGTCTCCTGTCCCTGTTCGGACCACTCAAACATATTTCATGGATTTTGGACGAACCTGACTGTCCCGTGTCTCTGAAAGAAAAGCCGGCCCTCTGAAGCTACTTGGATACGGTAATTCCGGAGACTGAGAGATGGCGGCACATCAAATTTCTTACCTCTACCTTTGAGAAACACATCTGGGTACTAAGTCGGACACCTGGCTCTCCTCATGGTGGGAAATTCTCTCGCTCCTGTTTGTCCCCAAAGTGCAGGGCAACACCCAGGGTGCCATGAAAAATTAGAAAGCTTAGTTGGGCAGGTGTCTCCAACCTCTCACCAGCTCCCCCACGCCCTGGGTCCCAAGTGCCTTCCAGCAAAGAATACCCTGCATCAAACGTCATTCATCTGGTTGGTAAGAAATGCAGGAGCGTTCTTCAATGGGACGCAAGACTTTTTGTGCCCTGGCGAGGTCTTCCTTGCTACTGGACTTCTCAATACAGAGATTATGGGGGCTGGACAGCAGTCAGTGGAAAGGGCAATATTGTGGGCCACACTAGGCATCATGCTTCAACTCCCTGTTCCCTGTAGTGAAGGAACCACAGGACCTAGTACATTCGTCCTTTCACTACAAAACAGCAGGTCACCCTCTCACCCTGGGACTCATTTTGGACTCTACCCGCTGAAGGCCTTCCTTTCATTCCGTGGAGCCCCACCTGGGTGGCAGAAACTCACCTGAGAATTCCACATGTGGGATTAGCAAGCATGTGACATAAAGAACTGCAATCTGGCCCACGCCATCCATTGCTGCCCTTCAAGGAGACAACATTGCCACTGCAAGGAAAAGGCTCTCAAAAACCTGCCAGTTACTAGGCTAACGGCACGTGTTCACAGGCCTTAAGGGGAACGTGGCTTCAGGTCCATGGTAGGTACCTGCTTTCGGGAATGGCTCAAAACAGTGTTGTAGACACACCAGTGGTACCTTCATTCTATGAAAGAAAACCCCTCGTGCTTATGACTCTTGGCTCACATCCATGCCCTGAAAAGATCTTCAGAGTAGAAGGTCTCCTATCATCCTCTGTGAGAAACACACCCATTTCGTGATACATACTTCTATCCACCCAGTCCAAGAACCTTTCACTCCCGTTGGAAATTGGAACATGGAGCTTTGCTCAGCTTGCCGTGGAATGCTGGGAAACGTAGGGCGGCAACGGTCTGCAAACGTTTAACTAAGCTGCCCCCAATCCTGCCTACGGTTTTGTACCATGTAACAACCGTCGGCACTTACATTCTTTCATTGCGCCTCGAAGAAACACATCCCTCTTTCTCTTCAGGGAACCATCCTGTTCACAGAGTGTAAACGACTGCGCTCCTATCGGCCCTTATATTACAGAGCATAGCACAGCTTGACACTACCTGGTAAAGTCCAGCAAGGTGGATACCTTCCGCACCACCTTCACACCTAGCCGTGCGATTCACAAACCTCTTCCTCTTAGGGAGAGAACACAGTGCCCAGGCTCTTCCTTCTTCTTCTAACGAACACAGCCACACTCCTTCTACCTGCAACCTCTTGTACTATGCCATGTGAAAGTCTTTACTGTCTCCAGCGGCAGGATCACATTCTCATTAGCTCAAAACCCTATGAGCATTATAAATGTTTAGTTGGCCGCATTATCACATCCCCCTCTCCACATACCACACACAAGCTTCATAGTCCCTTCCAACTAGTGGGAGGCCTGCAGGAACCTTTGTGCTGCTCCATTCTGCCCCTTCTGGTTCCTCTGGGAAAGTTTTCATTTGTAAGGTTAAAGGGGCATTTGTTTCCCTCTCACCTGAGGGGCTCACGTTCAAAAAAGGTGCAAAGCAGCCACTTCCCACCTTTGGTGATACATGTGTGAAACAATACCCTACCTGCCGAAACCCAGAACGCTTATTTTCCATGCAGGGCCAGAGGGTGGCTCGTGGCAGTTCTTGCCTCTGGCTTGTGAGCAAACATTCCGTGTTGAATGTGAACACGGAAGGCTTCCTTTGCATGAATTCCGAAGGACTCTCCCACCTTGCTGCCACAGAAGAAACAACCTTCCCCAGCATTGCACGCATTGTCTGAAAATGCACCTTTGGCCCGTCCTTCCAATGCTTCGGAAGCTGCCCTAAATCCTGGGGACATGTGCTGTGCCAGAAGACACCGGTCTGTCTCGCTCTGCATTCGTTTCACTTCTAAGCATCACATGTGGTTTCTGTAAGGCAAGCAAGCCTTTTTTTACAGGGTGAAAGACCATGACGACCTTCCAACTGAGGAACACAGAGCGTGGTGCAGCTGTCAAATGCCTCTCAAAGAGCCGACGGACAGGTCCCTGGAACCCTGTGCTAGAGGGCACACACTGCGGACATGGCGTCCACTTGCGGAAGGAAGACGGAGCCTCGAAGGTCTTCACTGTCCTTAAGCCACATTTTGCCACATTCTTCCCAGCAGACACGGGCTCCGCTTGGCATTGTTAAAGACTCTGCCTTCCAGACTCAGGGAGCAATTTTGGCCAGTTTCCAGTGCAGAGAAATCACCAATGGCTCATCTGCAAGTGTAACCCCACCTACCCCTCCCGAGGTGCCCCACAAGTTGAAACTTCCCTTCCCGAGGTAACACCACAAGTGAAACTTTTTTGCTGGTCCATTCAAACCAGTCTTGTGCTCACTGAGGGAAGCTCGTCCTTGTGTACAGAAAAGCTTCCACGTCTTCTAGTTTTGACTCCTGTCCTCGATTGGACCACTCAAAGTCGTTTCAGGGAATTTGGACGAACCTGACTGTCCTGTGGCTCAGAAAGAAAAGCTGTCCCTCTGAAGCTGCTTTGATAGCATAAATCCAGACACTGAGAGGTGGCGGCACATCAGAATCTTGCCTCTCGCTTTCAGAATCACAACCGTGTACTAAGTGGGAAACTTGGCTTTCCTCACGTTTGGAAATGCCCTAAATACTGTGTGTCCCGGAAGTGCAGGGAATCATTAAGGGTGTCATGCAACTTTAGAAAGCCTAGTTGAGCAGGTGGCTCCAGCATCTCACTAGATCCCTCACACCCTCGGTCCAAAATGCCTTCCCAGCAAAGCACACCCTGCATCAAACTTCATTCATCTGGCTGTGAAGAAATACAGGAGCGTTCTGGAATGGGAAGCAAGGCTTTTCATGACCTGGCAAGGTCTTCCCTGTTACTGGACTTCCGACTACAGAACTTATGGGGACTGGACATCAGTGGTTTGAAAGGGACCTCTTGCGGGCAACTCCAGGCATCATACTGCAACTCCCTGGTCCCCGTAGTGAAAGAAACACAGGGCCTGGTTCCTTCATTCTTCAGCTAGGGAACCGTGGCCCACCCTGTTGCCCTGGGACACATGTTGGACTCTACTCTCTGAAAGGCTTTACTTTCCATCGCATGGAGCTCTCTCTGGGTGGCAGAACCTCACCGGAAAATTCCACGTTTGAGTTTTATAATCATTTGGCACAAAGCACTCCAATGTGGACCATACCACCCATCACTTCCCATCAAGGAAACCACATTGCCAGTGTGAGGAAAATTCTCTCAAAAGCCCTGCCAGTTACTAGGCTAAACGCACGTGTTCACAGGCCTTAACTGGACTTGGTGTTTACTCCATGGTTCATACCTGATTTGAGGAGAGGCTCAAAGCAATGTGTAGACACACGAGCGGTACACTCATTCTATGAAAGAAAACCCCTCGTGCTTAGGGCCCTTGTATCATGTCTGAGCCCTGAAAGCATCCTGTGTATAGAAGGTCTCCCACCTGCCTCTGTGGGAAACAGTCCCATTTCACGACACATCTTTCTTTCCCCTCAGTCTGAGATACGCACCCTCCTGTTGGGAGTTTGAACACCGACCTTTGCTCAGCTTGCCAAGGAACCCTGGGACAGGTAGGTCGTCAGCGGCTTCCAAACTTTTCACTAAGCTGCCCCCAATCCTGCCTAATCATTCCATTCCCTGAAACAACCGCCGGCGTCAACCTTCATTCATTGCCCCTCAGTGAAACGCATCCCTTTTTCCCTTCGGGGTACCATCCTCTTCCTAGTTTGAGAACAACCACGCTTCTATCGGCCCTTAGAGTACAGAGGTTAGCACAGCTTGACACTCCCTCAGAAATAGCATCACGTCGAATGACTTCCACGCCACTTTACTCCAGGCCGAGCACTTCACAAGCCTCTTCTTCTCATGGAGAGAACACAGTGCCCAGGTGCTTCCTTTTCTTCTACGGAACAGCCGGCATAATCCTAGGTGCAACTTGTTTGGGGCCATGTGAGAGGCTTTCTCCTCTCCAGCACCAAGACCACATTTTCGCTGGCTCAGCACCCTATGGGCATTATGAAGATTTACTTGGCCCCATTATTGCATCACCCGCTCCATATTTCACATGCAAAGTTCAATGTCCCCTCCCACCAGAGGGAGGCCTGCAGGACCCGTTTGTGCTGGTCCATTCAACCACATCTTCCAGTTCCTCTGGGAAATTTTTCATTCCATAGGGTGACCCTGGCCGCTGTTTCCTTCTTGCCTGAAGGCCTCATGGTCAGGAAAGATGCAAAGCGGTGGCTTCCAACCCAACGTTGATATACTTGTGAAAGAAAACCGTACCCGCCTAAACCTGCGACGCTTATGTTCCAGGCAGCGCCCGAGGGTGGCTTTTGACAGTTCATGTATCTGGCTTGTGAGCAATCCTTCCATATTCGACGTGAACAGGGAAGGCTTTCTTTGCATGAAGCCAAAGTGGTCACACTCGTTCCTGCCAAGCGAGCACTGGGCTTGCCCTAGCATTGCACGCAGGGCCAAGAAATGCACCTTTCGCACGTCCTTCCAACACTTCAGAAGTTGCCCGAATCCTGGGCACATGTGCCATAGCAGAAGAACACCGGTCTCTCTCATTCTGCATTCGTTTCACTTCTAAGCATCTCATGTTGTTTCTGTAAGGCAAGCAATGCTTTCGTCCAGGGAGAAAGATGGTAAAGACCTTCTGCCTGAGGAACACAGAGCTGGGCGCAGCTGTCAAATGTCTCTCAAAGAGCCAACTGACAGATCCGTCGAACACTATGTTAGAGGCCACACACTGCAGACAAGGAGTCCACTTGGAGTAAGACTGTGGAGCCTCACAAGTCTTCACCGTCATTAAGCCACATTTTGCCCTATTCTACTGGGTAGACACAGGTCTGAATAGGCATGCGAAAGACTGTGCCATCCAGACTGATGGAGTGCACTTTGTCAATTTCCCGGTGCAGAGTATTCATCAATGGCTCATGAGCAAGTGTAGCCCCACCTACCACACCCTAATTCCCTTTCAGTTAGAAACTTCCATTCCACGAGGGAACACAAGAAGGGACACATTTTTGGCCGGTCCATTAAAAACCGTCTTGTGCTCACTGAGGGAAGCTCTTCCTTGTGTACAGTAAAGTTGACCACGTCTGCTGGTTTCGTCTCCTGTCCCTGTTCGGACCACTCAAACATATTTCATGGATTTTGGACGAACCTGACTGTCCCGTGTCTCTGAAAGAAAAGCCGGCCCTCTGAAGCTACTTGGATACGGTAATTCCGGAGACTGAGAGATGGCGGCACATCAAATTTCTTACCTCTACCTTTGAGAAACACATCTGGGTACTAAGTCGGACACCTGGCTCTCCTCATGGTGGGAAATTCTCTCGCTCCTGTTTGTCCCCAAAGTGCAGGGCAACACCCAGGGTGCCATGAAAAATTAGAAAGCTTAGTTGGGCAGGTGTCTCCAACCTCTCACCAGCTCCCCCACGCCCTGGGTCCCAAGTGCCTTCCAGCAAAGAATACCCTGCATCAAACGTCATTCATCTGGTTGGTAAGAAATGCAGGAGCGTTCTTCAATGGGACGCAAGACTTTTTGTGCCCTGGCGAGGTCTTCCTTGCTACTGGACTTCTCAATACAGAGATTATGGGGGCTGGACAGCAGTCAGTGGAAAGGGCAATATTGTGGGCCACACTAGGCATCATGCTTCAACTCCCTGTTCCCTGTAGTGAAGGAACCACAGGACCTAGTACATTCGTCCTTTCACTACAAAACAGCAGGTCACCCTCTCACCCTGGGACTCATTTTGGACTCTACCCGCTGAAGGCCTTCCTTTCATTCCGTGGAGCCCCACCTGGGTGGCAGAAACTCACCTGAGAATTCCACATGTGGGATTAGCAAGCATGTGACATAAAGAACTGCAATCTGGCCCACGCCATCCATTGCTGCCCTTCAAGGAGACAACATTGCCACTGCAAGGAAAAGGCTCTCAAAAACCTGCCAGTTACTAGGCTAACGGCACGTGTTCACAGGCCTTAAGGGGAACGTGGCTTCTGGTCCATGGTAGGTACCTGCTTTCGGGAATGGCTCAAAACAGTGTTGTAGACACACCAGTGGTACCTTCATTCTATGAAAGAAAACCCCTCGTGCTTATGACTCTTGGCTCACATCCATGCCCTGAAAAGATCTTCAGAGTAGAAGGTCTCCTATCATCCTCTGTGAGAAACACACCCATTTCGTGATACATACTTCTATCCACCCAGTCCAAGAACCTTTCACTCCCGTTGGAAATTGGAACATGGAGCTTTGCTCAGCTTGCCGTGGAATGCTGGGAAACGTAGGGCGGCAACGGTCTGCAAACGTTTAACTAAGCTGCCCCCAATCCTGCCTACGGTTTTGTACCATGTAACAACCGTCGGCACTTACATTCTTTCATTGCGCCTCGAAGAAACACATCCCTCTTTCTCTTCAGGGAACCATCCTGTTCACAGAGTGTAAACGACTGCGCTCCTATCGGCCCTTATATTACAGAGCATAGCACAGCTTGACACTACCTGGTAAAGTCCAGCAAGGTGGATACCTTCCGCACCACCTTCACACCTAGCCGTGCGATTCACAAACCTCTTCCTCTTAGGGAGAGAACACAGTGCCCAGGCTCTTCCTTCTTCTTCTAACGAACACAGCCACACTCCTTCTACCTGCAACCTCTTGTACTATGCCATGTGAAAGTCTTTACTGTCTCCAGCGGCAGGATCACATTCTCATTAGCTCAAAACCCTATGAGCATTATAAATGTTTAGTTGGCCGCATTATCACATCCCCCTCTCCACATACCACACACAAGCTTCATAGTCCCTTCCAACTAGTGGGAGGCCTGCAGGAACCTTTGTGCTGCTCCATTCTGCCCCTTCTGGTTCCTCTGGGAAAGTTTTCATTTGTAAGGTTAAAGGGGCATTTGTTTCCCTCTCACCTGAGGGGCTCACGTTCAAAAAAGGTGCAAAGCAGCCACTTCCCACCTTTGGTGATACATGTGTGAAACAATACCCTACCTGCCGAAACCCAGAACGCTTATTTTCCATGCAGGGCCAGAGGGTGGCTCGTGGCAGTTCTTGCCTCTGGCTTGTGAGCAAACATTCCGTGTTGAATGTGAACACGGAAGGCTTCCTTTGCATGAATTCCGAAGGACTCTCCCACCTTGCTGCCACAGAAGAAACAACCTTCCCCAGCATTGCACGCATTGTCTGAAAATGCACCTTTGGCCCGTCCTTCCAATGCTTCGGAAGCTGCCCTAAATCCTGGGGACATGTGCTGTGCCAGAAGACACCGGTCTGTCTCGCTCTGCATTCGTTTCACTTCTAAGCATCACATGTGGTTTCTGTAAGGCAAGCAAGCCTTTTTTTACAGGGTGAAAGACCATGACGACCTTCCAACTGAGGAACACAGAGCGTGGTGCAGCTGTCAAATGCCTCTCAAAGAGCCGACGGACAGGTCCCTGGAACCCTGTGCTAGAGGGCACACACTGCGGACATGGCGTCCACTTGCGGAAGGAAGACGGAGCCTCGAAGGTCTTCACTGTCCTTAAGCCACATTTTGCCACATTCTTCCCAGCAGACACGGGCTCCGCTTGGCATTGTTAAAGACTCTGCCTTCCAGACTCAGGGAGCAATTTTGGCCAGTTTCCAGTGCAGAGAAATCACCAATGGCTCATCTGCAAGTGTAACCCCACCTACCCCTCCCGAGGTGCCCCACAAGTTGAAACTTCCCTTCCCGAGGTAACACCACAAGTGAAACTTTTTTGCTGGTCCATTCAAACCAGTCTTGTGCTCACTGAGGGAAGCTCGTCCTTGTGTACAGAAAAGCTTCCACGTCTTCTAGTTTTGACTCCTGTCCTCGATTGGACCACTCAAAGTCGTTTCAGGGAATTTGGACGAACCTGACTGTCCTGTGGCTCAGAAAGAAAAGCTGTCCCTCTGAAGCTGCTTTGATAGCATAAATCCAGACACTGAGAGGTGGCGGCACATCAGAATCTTGCCTCTCGCTTTCAGAATCACAACCGTGTACTAAGTGGGAAACTTGGCTTTCCTCACGTTTGGAAATGCCCTAAATACTGTGTGTCCCGGAAGTGCAGGGAATCATTAAGGGTGTCATGCAACTTTAGAAAGCCTAGTTGAGCAGGTGGCTCCAGCATCTCACTAGATCCCTCACACCCTCGGTCCAAAATGCCTTCCCAGCAAAGCACACCCTGCATCAAACTTCATTCATCTGGCTGTGAAGAAATACAGGAGCGTTCTGGAATGGGAAGCAAGGCTTTTCATGACCTGGCAAGGTCTTCCCTGTTACTGGACTTCCGACTACAGAACTTATGGGGACTGGACATCAGTGGTTTGAAAGGGACCTCTTGCGGGCAACTCCAGGCATCATACTGCAACTCCCTGGTCCCCGTAGTGAAAGAAACACAGGGCCTGGTTCCTTCATTCTTCAGCTAGGGAACCGTGGCCCACCCTGTTGCCCTGGGACACATGTTGGACTCTACTCTCTGAAAGGCTTTACTTTCCATCGCATGGAGCTCTCTCTGGGTGGCAGAACCTCACCGGAAAATTCCACGTTTGAGTTTTATAATCATTTGGCACAAAGCACTCCAATGTGGACCATACCACCCATCACTTCCCATCAAGGAAACCACATTGCCAGTGTGAGGAAAATTCTCTCAAAAGCCCTGCCAGTTACTAGGCTAAACGCACGTGTTCACAGGCCTTAACTGGACTTGGTGTTTACTCCATGGTTCATACCTGATTTGAGGAGAGGCTCAAAGCAATGTGTAGACACACGAGCGGTACACTCATTCTATGAAAGAAAACCCCTCGTGCTTAGGGCCCTTGTATCATGTCTGAGCCCTGAAAGCATCCTGTGTATAGAAGGTCTCCCACCTGCCTCTGTGGGAAACAGTCCCATTTCACGACACATCTTTCTTTCCCCTCAGTCTGAGATACGCACCCTCCTGTTGGGAGTTTGAACACCGACCTTTGCTCAGCTTGCCAAGGAACCCTGGGACAGGTAGGTCGTCAGCGGCTTCCAAACTTTTCACTAAGCTGCCCCCAATCCTGCCTAATCATTCCATTCCCTGAAACAACCGCCGGCGTCAACCTTCATTCATTGCCCCTCAGTGAAACGCATCCCTTTTTCCCTTCGGGGTACCATCCTCTTCCTAGTTTGAGAACAACCACGCTTCTATCGGCCCTTAGAGTACAGAGGTTAGCACAGCTTGACACTCCCTCAGAAATAGCATCACGTCGAATGACTTCCACGCCACTTTACTCCAGGCCGAGCACTTCACAAGCCTCTTCTTCTCATGGAGAGAACACAGTGCCCAGGTGCTTCCTTTTCTTCTACGGAACAGCCGGCATAATCCTAGGTGCAACTTGTTTGGGGCCATGTGAGAGGCTTTCTCCTCTCCAGCACCAAGACCACATTTTCGCTGGCTCAGCACCCTATGGGCATTATGAAGATTTACTTGGCCCCATTATTGCATCACCCGCTCCATATTTCACATGCAAAGTTCAATGTCCCCTCCCACCAGAGGGAGGCCTGCAGGACCCGTTTGTGCTGGTCCATTCAACCACATCTTCCAGTTCCTCTGGGAAATTTTTCATTCCATAGGGTGACCCTGGCCGCTGTTTCCTTCTTGCCTGAAGGCCTCATGGTCAGGAAAGATGCAAAGCGGTGGCTTCCAACCCAACGTTGATATATTTGTGAAAGAAAACCGTACCCGCCTAAACCTGCGACGCTTATGTTCCAGGCAGCGCCCGAGGGTGGCTTTTGACAGTTCATGTATCTGGCTTGTGATCAATCCTTCCATATTCGACGTGAACAGGGAAGGCTTTCTTTGCATGAAGCCAAAGTGGTCACACTCGTTCCTGCCAAGCGAGCACTGGGCTTGCCCTAGCATTGCACGCAGGGCCAAGAAATGCACCTTTCGCACGTCCTTCCAACACTTCAGAAGTTGCCCGAATCCTGGGCACATGTGCCATAGCAGAAGAACACCGGTCTCTCTCATTCTGCATTCGTTTCACTTCTAAGCATCTCATGTTGTTTCTGTAAGGCAAGCAATGCTTTCGTCCAGGGAGAAAGATGGTAAAGACCTTCTGCCTGAGGAACACAGAGCTGGGCGCAGCTGTCAAATGTCTCTCAAAGAGCCAACTGACAGATCCGTCGAACACTATGTTAGAGGCCACACACTGCAGACAAGGAGTCCACTTGGAGTAAGACTGTGGAGCCTCACAAGTCTTCACCGTCATTAAGCCACATTTTGCCCTATTCTACTGGGTAGACACAGGTCTGAATAGGCATGCGAAAGACTGTGCCATCCAGACTGATGGAGTGCACTTTGTCAATTTCCCGGTGCAGAGTATTCATCAATGGCTCATGAGCAAGTGTAGCCCCACCTACCACACCCTAATTCCCTTTCAGTTAGAAACTTCCATTCCACGAGGGAACACAAGAAGGGACACATTTTTGGCCGGTCCATTAAAAACCGTCTTGTGCTCACTGAGGGAAGCTCTTCCTTGTGTACAGTAAAGTTGACCACGTCTGCTGGTTTCGTCTCCTGTCCCTGTTCGGACCACTCAAACATATTTCATGGATTTTGGACGAACCTGACTGTCCCGTGTCTCTGAAAGAAAAGCCGGCCCTCTGAAGCTACTTGGATACGGTAATTCCGGAGACTGAGAGATGGCGGCACATCAAATTTCTTACCTCTACCTTTGAGAAACACATCTGGGTACTAAGTCGGACACCTGGCTCTCCTCATGGTGGGAAATTCTCTCGCTCCTGTTTGTCCCCAAAGTGCAGGGCAACACCCAGGGTGCCATGAAAAATTAGAAAGCTTAGTTGGGCAGGTGTCTCCAACCTCTCACCAGCTCCCCCACGCCCTGGGTCCCAAGTGCCTTCCAGCAAAGAATACCCTGCATCAAACGTCATTCATCTGGTTGGTAAGAAATGCAGGAGCGTTCTTCAATGGGACGCAAGACTTTTTGTGCCCTGGCGAGGTCTTCCTTGCTACTGGACTTCTCAATACAGAGATTATGGGGGCTGGACAGCAGTCAGTGGAAAGGGCAATATTGTGGGCCACACTAGGCATCATGCTTCAACTCCCTGTTCCCTGTAGTGAAGGAACCACAGGACCTAGTACATTCGTCCTTTCACTACAAAACAGCAGGTCACCCTCTCACCCTGGGACTCATTTTGGACTCTACCCGCTGAAGGCCTTCCTTTCATTCCGTGGAGCCCCACCTGGGTGGCAGAAACTCACCTGAGAATTCCACATGTGGGATTAGCAAGCATGTGACATAAAGAACTGCAATCTGGCCCACGCCATCCATTGCTGCCCTTCAAGGAGACAACATTGCCACTGCAAGGAAAAGGCTCTCAAAAACCTGCCAGTTACTAGGCTAACGGCACGTGTTCACAGGCCTTAAGGGGAACGTGGCTTCTGGTCCATGGTAGGTACCTGCTTTCGGGAATGGCTCAAAACAGTGTTGTAGACACACCAGTGGTACCTTCATTCTATGAAAGAAAACCCCTCGTGCTTATGACTCTTGGCTCACATCCATGCCCTGAAAAGATCTTCAGAGTAGAAGGTCTCCTATCATCCTCTGTGAGAAACACACCCATTTCGTGATACATACTTCTATCCACCCAGTCCAAGAACCTTTCACTCCCGTTGGAAATTGGAACATGGAGCTTTGCTCAGCTTGCCGTGGAATGCTGGGAAACGTAGGGCGGCAACGGTCTGCAAACGTTTAACTAAGCTGCCCCCAATCCTGCCTACGGTTTTGTACCATGTAACAACCGTCGGCACTTACATTCTTTCATTGCGCCTCGAAGAAACACATCCCTCTTTCTCTTCAGGGAACCATCCTGTTCACAGAGTGTAAACGACTGCGCTCCTATCGGCCCTTATATTACAGAGCATAGCACAGCTTGACACTACCTGGTAAAGTCCAGCAAGGTGGATACCTTCCGCACCACCTTCACACCTAGCCGTGCGATTCACAAACCTCTTCCTCTTAGGGAGAGAACACAGTGCCCAGGCTCTTCCTTCTTCTTCTAACGAACACAGCCACACTCCTTCTACCTGCAACCTCTTGTACTATGCCATGTGAAAGTCTTTACTGTCTCCAGCGGCAGGATCACATTCTCATTAGCTCAAAACCCTATGAGCATTATAAATGTTTAGTTGGCCGCATTATCACATCCCCCTCTCCACATACCACACACAAGCTTCATAGTCCCTTCCAACTAGTGGGAGGCCTGCAGGAACCTTTGTGCTGCTCCATTCTGCCCCTTCTGGTTCCTCTGGGAAAGTTTTCATTTGTAAGGTTAAAGGGGCATTTGTTTCCCTCTCACCTGAGGGGCTCACGTTCAAAAAAGGTGCAAAGCAGCCACTTCCCACCTTTGGTGATACATGTGTGAAACAATACCCTACCTGCCGAAACCCAGAACGCTTATTTTCCATGCAGGGCCAGAGGGTGGCTCGTGGCAGTTCTTGCCTCTGGCTTGTGAGCAAACATTCCGTGTTGAATGTGAACACGGAAGGCTTCCTTTGCATGAATTCCGAAGGACTCTCCCACCTTGCTGCCACAGAAGAAACAACCTTCCCCAGCATTGCACGCATTGTCTGAAAATGCACCTTTGGCCCGTCCTTCCAATGCTTCGGAAGCTGCCCTAAATCCTGGGGACATGTGCTGTGCCAGAAGACACCGGTCTGTCTCGCTCTGCATTCGTTTCACTTCTAAGCATCACATGTGGTTTCTGTAAGGCAAGCAAGCCTTTTTTTACAGGGTGAAAGACCATGACGACCTTCCAACTGAGGAACACAGAGCGTGGTGCAGCTGTCAAATGCCTCTCAAAGAGCCGACGGACAGGTCCCTGGAACCCTGTGCTAGAGGGCACACACTGCGGACATGGCGTCCACTTGCGGAAGGAAGACGGAGCCTCGAAGGTCTTCACTGTCCTTAAGCCACATTTTGCCACATTCTTCCCAGCAGACACGGGCTCCGCTTGGCATTGTTAAAGACTCTGCCTTCCAGACTCAGGGAGCAATTTTGGCCAGTTTCCAGTGCAGAGAAATCACCAATGGCTCATCTGCAAGTGTAACCCCACCTACCCCTCCCGAGGTGCCCCACAAGTTGAAACTTCCCTTCCCGAGGTAACACCACAAGTGAAACTTTTTTGCTGGTCCATTCAAACCAGTCTTGTGCTCACTGAGGGAAGCTCGTCCTTGTGTACAGAAAAGCTTCCACGTCTTCTAGTTTTGACTCCTGTCCTCGATTGGACCACTCAAAGTCGTTTCAGGGAATTTGGACGAACCTGACTGTCCTGTGGCTCAGAAAGAAAAGCTGTCCCTCTGAAGCTGCTTTGATAGCATAAATCCAGACACTGAGAGGTGGCGGCACATCAGAATCTTGCCTCTCGCTTTCAGAATCACAACCGTGTACTAAGTGGGAAACTTGGCTTTCCTCACGTTTGGAAATGCCCTAAATACTGTGTGTCCCGGAAGTGCAGGGAATCATTAAGGGTGTCATGCAACTTTAGAAAGCCTAGTTGAGCAGGTGGCTCCAGCATCTCACTAGATCCCTCACACCCTCGGTCCAAAATGCCTTCCCAGCAAAGCACACCCTGCATCAAACTTCATTCATCTGGCTGTGAAGAAATACAGGAGCGTTCTGGAATGGGAAGCAAGGCTTTTCATGACCTGGCAAGGTCTTCCCTGTTACTGGACTTCCGACTACAGAACTTATGGGGACTGGACATCAGTGGTTTGAAAGGGACCTCTTGCGGGCAACTCCAGGCATCATACTGCAACTCCCTGGTCCCCGTAGTGAAAGAAACACAGGGCCTGGTTCCTTCATTCTTCAGCTAGGGAACCGTGGCCCACCCTGTTGCCCTGGGACACATGTTGGACTCTACTCTCTGAAAGGCTTTACTTTCCATCGCATGGAGCTCTCTCTGGGTGGCAGAACCTCACCGGAAAATTCCACGTTTGAGTTTTATAATCATTTGGCACAAAGCACTCCAATGTGGACCATACCACCCATCACTTCCCATCAAGGAAACCACATTGCCAGTGTGAGGAAAATTCTCTCAAAAGCCCTGCCAGTTACTAGGCTAAACGCACGTGTTCACAGGCCTTAACTGGACTTGGTGTTTACTCCATGGTTCATACCTGATTTGAGGAGAGGCTCAAAGCAATGTGTAGACACACGAGCGGTACACTCATTCTATGAAAGAAAACCCCTCGTGCTTAGGGCCCTTGTATCATGTCTGAGCCCTGAAAGCATCCTGTGTATAGAAGGTCTCCCACCTGCCTCTGTGGGAAACAGTCCCATTTCACGACACATCTTTCTTTCCCCTCAGTCTGAGATACGCACCCTCCTGTTGGGAGTTTGAACACCGACCTTTGCTCAGCTTGCCAAGGAACCCTGGGACAGGTAGGTCGTCAGCGGCTTCCAAACTTTTCACTAAGCTGCCCCCAATCCTGCCTAATCATTCCATTCCCTGAAACAACCGCCGGCGTCAACCTTCATTCATTGCCCCTCAGTGAAACGCATCCCTTTTTCCCTTCGGGGTACCATCCTCTTCCTAGTTTGAGAACAACCACGCTTCTATCGGCCCTTAGAGTACAGAGGTTAGCACAGCTTGACACTCCCTCAGAAATAGCATCACGTCGAATGACTTCCACGCCACTTTACTCCAGGCCGAGCACTTCACAAGCCTCTTCTTCTCATGGAGAGAACACAGTGCCCAGGTGCTTCCTTTTCTTCTACGGAACAGCCGGCATAATCCTAGGTGCAACTTGTTTGGGGCCATGTGAGAGGCTTTCTCCTCTCCAGCACCAAGACCACATTTTCGCTGGCTCAGCACCCTATGGGCATTATGAAGATTTACTTGGCCCCATTATTGCATCACCCGCTCCATATTTCACATGCAAAGTTCAATGTCCCCTCCCACCAGAGGGAGGCCTGCAGGACCCGTTTGTGCTGGTCCATTCAACCACATCTTCCAGTTCCTCTGGGAAATTTTTCATTCCATAGGGTGACCCTGGCCGCTGTTTCCTTCTTGCCTGAAGGCCTCATGGTCAGGAAAGATGCAAAGCGGTGGCTTCCAACCCAACGTTGATATATTTGTGAAAGAAAACCGTACCCGCCTAAACCTGCGACGCTTATGTTCCAGGCAGCGCCCGAGGGTGGCTTTTGACAGTTCATGTATCTGGCTTGTGAGCAATCCTTCCATATTCGACGTGAACAGGGAAGGCTTTCTTTGCATGAAGCCAAAGTGGTCACACTCGTTCCTGCCAAGCGAGCACTGGGCTTGCCCTAGCATTGCACGCAGGGCCAAGAAATGCACCTTTCGCACGTCCTTCCAACACTTCAGAAGTTGCCCGAATCCTGGGCACATGTGCCATAGCAGAAGAACACCGGTCTCTCTCATTCTGCATTCGTTTCACTTCTAAGCATCTCATGTTGTTTCTGTAAGGCAAGCAATGCTTTCGTCCAGGGAGAAAGATGGTAAAGACCTTCTGCCTGAGGAACACAGAGCTGGGCGCAGCTGTCAAATGTCTCTCAAAGAGCCAACTGACAGATCCGTCGAACACTATGTTAGAGGCCACACACTGCAGACAAGGAGTCCACTTGGAGTAAGACTGTGGAGCCTCACAAGTCTTCACCGTCATTAAGCCACATTTTGCCCTATTCTACTGGGTAGACACAGGTCTGAATAGGCATGCGAAAGACTGTGCCATCCAGACTGATGGAGTGCACTTTGTCAATTTCCCGGTGCAGAGTATTCATCAATGGCTCATGAGCAAGTGTAGCCCCACCTACCACACCCTAATTCCCTTTCAGTTAGAAACTTCCATTCCACGAGGGAACACAAGAAGGGACACATTTTTGGCCGGTCCATTAAAAACCGTCTTGTGCTCACTGAGGGAAGCTCTTCCTTGTGTACCGTAAAGTTGACCACGTCTGCTGGTTTCGTCTCCTGTCCCTGTTCGGACCACTCAAACATATTTCATGGATTTTGGACGAACCTGACTGTCCCGTGTCTCTGAAAGAAAAGCCGGCCCTCTGAAGCTACTTGGATACGGTAATTCCGGAGACTGAGAGATGGCGGCACATCAAATTTCTTACCTCTACCTTTGAGAAACACATCTGGGTACTAAGTCGGACACCTGGCTCTCCTCATGGTGGGAAATTCTCTCGCTCCTGTTTGTCCCCAAAGTGCAGGGCAACACCCAGGGTGCCATGAAAAATTAGAAAGCTTAGTTGGGCAGGTGTCTCCAACCTCTCACCAGCTCCCCCACGCCCTGGGTCCCAAGTGCCTTCCAGCAAAGAATACCCTGCATCAAACGTCATTCATCTGGTTGGTAAGAAATGCAGGAGCGTTCTTCAATGGGACGCAAGACTTTTTGTGCCCTGGCGAGGTCTTCCTTGCTACTGGACTTCTCAATACAGAGATTATGGGGGCTGGACAGCAGTCAGTGGAAAGGGCAATATTGTGGGCCACACTAGGCATCATGCTTCAACTCCCTGTTCCCTGTAGTGAAGGAACCACAGGACCTAGTACATTCGTCCTTTCACTACAAAACAGCAGGTCACCCTCTCACCCTGGGACTCATTTTGGACTCTACCCGCTGAAGGCCTTCCTTTCATTCCGTGGAGCCCCACCTGGGTGGCAGAAACTCACCTGAGAATTCCACATGTGGGATTAGCAAGCATGTGACATAAAGAACTGCAATCTGGCCCACGCCATCCATTGCTGCCCTTCAAGGAGACAACATTGCCACTGCAAGGAAAAGGCTCTCAAAAACCTGCCAGTTACTAGGCTAACGGCACGTGTTCACAGGCCTTAAGGGGAACGTGGCTTCTAGTCCATGGTAGGTACCTGCTTTCGGGAATGGCTCAAAACAGTGTTGTAGACACACCAGTGGTACCTTCATTCTATGAAAGAAAACCCCTCGTGCTTATGACTCTTGGCTCACATCCATGCCCTGAAAAGATCTTCAGAGTAGAAGGTCTCCTATCATCCTCTGTGAGAAACACACCCATTTCGTGATACATACTTCTATCCACCCAGTCCAAGAACCTTTCACTCCCATTGGAAATTGGAACATGGAGCTTTGCTCAGCTTGCCGTGGAATGCTGGGAAACGTAGGGCGGCAACGGTCTGCAAACGTTTAACTAAGCTGCCCCCAATCCTGCCTACGGTTTTGTACCATGTAACAACCGTCGGCACTTACATTCTTTCATTGCGCCTCGAAGAAACACATCCCTCTTTCTCTTCAGGGAACCATCCTGTTCACAGAGTGTAAACGACTGCGCTCCTATCGGCCCTTATATTACAGAGCATAGCACAGCTTGACACTACCTGGTAAAGTCCAGCAAGGTGGATACCTTCCACACCACCTTCACACCTAGCCGTGCGATTCACAAACCTCTTCCTCTTAGGGAGAGAACACAGTGCCCAGGCTCTTCCTTCTTCTTCTAACGAACACAGCCACACTCCTTCTACCTGCAACCTCTTGTACTATGCCATGTGAAAGTCTTTACTGTCTCCAGCGGCAGGATCACATTCTCATTAGCTCAAAACCCTATGAGCATTATAAATGTTTAGTTGGCCGCATTATCACATCCCCCTCTCCACATACCACACACAAGCTTCATAGTCCCTTCCAACTAGTGGGAGGCCTGCAGGAACCTTTGTGCTGCTCCATTCTGCCCCTTCTGGTTCCTCTGGGAAAGTTTTCATTTGTAAGGTTAAAGGGGCATTTGTTTCCCTCTCACCTGAGGGGCTCACGTTCAAAAAAGGTGCAAAGCAGCCACTTCCCACCTTTGGTGATACATGTGTGAAACAATACCCTACCTGCCGAAACCCAGAACGCTTATTTTCCATGCAGGGCCAGAGGGTGGCTCGTGGCAGTTCTTGCCTCTGGCTTGTGAGCAAACATTCCGTGTTGAATGTGAACACGGAAGGCTTCCTTTGCATGAATTCCGAAGGACTCTCCCACCTTGCTGCCACAGAAGAAACAACCTTCCCCAGCATTGCACGCATTGTCTGAAAATGCACCTTTGGCCCGTCCTTCCAATGCTTCGGAAGCTGCCCTAAATCCTGGGGACATGTGCTGTGCCAGAAGACACCGGTCTGTCTCGCTCTGCATTCGTTTCGCTTCTAAGCATCACATGTGGTTTCTGTAAGGCAAGCAAGCCTTTTTTTACAGGGTGAAAGACCATGACGACCTTCCAACTGAGGAACACAGAGCGTGGTGCAGCTGTCAAATGCCTCTCAAAGAGCCGACGGACAGGTCCCTGGAACCCTGTGCTAGAGGGCACACACTGCGGACATGGCGTCCACTTGCGGAAGGAAGACGGAGCCTCGAAGGTCTTCACTGTCCTTAAGCCACATTTTGCCACATTCTTCCCAGCAGACACGGGCTCCGCTTGGCATTGTTAAAGACTCTGCCTTCCAGACTCAGGGAGCAATTTTGGCCAGTTTCCAGTGCAGAGAAATCACCAATGGCTCATCTGCAAGTGTAACCCCACCTACCCCTCCCGAGGTGCCCCACAAGTTGAAACTTCCCTTCCCGAGGTAACACCACAAGTGAAACTTTTTTGCTGGTCCATTCAAACCAGTCTTGTGCTCACTGAGGGAAGCTCGTCCTTGTGTACAGAAAAGCTTCCACGTCTTCTAGTTTTGACTCCTGTCCTCGATTGGACCACTCAAAGTCGTTTCAGGGAATTTGGACGAACCTGACTGTCCTGTGGCTCAGAAAGAAAAGCTGTCCCTCTGAAGCTGCTTTGATAGCATAAATCCAGACACTGAGAGGTGGCGGCACATCAGAATCTTGCCTCTCGCTTTCAGAATCACAACCGTGTACTAAGTGGGAAACTTGGCTTTCCTCACGTTTGGAAATGCCCTAAATACTGTGTGTCCCGGAAGTGCAGGGAATCATTAAGGGTGTCATGCAACTTTAGAAAGCCTAGTTGAGCAGGTGGCTCCAGCATCTCACTAGATCCCTCACACCCTCGGTCCAAAATGCCTTCCCAGCAAAGCACACCCTGCATCAAACTTCATTCATCTGGCTGTGAAGAAATACAGGAGCGTTCTGGAATGGGAAGCAAGGCTTTTCATGACCTGGCAAGGTCTTCCCTGTTACTGGACTTCCGACTACAGAACTTATGGGGACTGGACATCAGTGGTTTGAAAGGGACCTCTTGCGGGCAACTCCAGGCATCATACTGCAACTCCCTGGTCCCCGTAGTGAAAGAAACACAGGGCCTGGTTCCTTCATTCTTCAGCTAGGGAACCGTGGCCCACCCTGTTGCCCTGGGACACATGTTGGACTCTACTCTCTGAAAGGCTTTACTTTCCATCGCATGGAGCTCTCTCTGGGTGGCAGAACCTCACCGGAAAATTCCACGTTTGAGTTTTATAATCATTTGGCACAAAGCACTCCAATGTGGACCATACCACCCATCACTTCCCATCAAGGAAACCACATTGCCAGTGTGAGGAAAATTCTCTCAAAAGCCCTGCCAGTTACTAGGCTAAACGCACGTGTTCACAGGCCTTAACTGGACTTGGTGTTTACTCCATGGTTCATACCTGATTTGAGGAGAGGCTCAAAGCAATGTGTAGACACACGAGCGGTACACTCATTCTATGAAAGAAAACCCCTCGTGCTTAGGGCCCTTGTATCATGTCTGAGCCCTGAAAGCATCCTGTGTATAGAAGGTCTCCCACCTGCCTCTGTGGGAAACAGTCCCATTTCACGACACATCTTTCTTTCCCCTCAGTCTGAGATACGCACCCTCCTGTTGGGAGTTTGAACACCGACCTTTGCTCAGCTTGCCAAGGAACCCTGGGACAGGTAGGTCGTCAGCGGCTTCCAAACTTTTCACTAAGCTGCCCCTAATCCTGCCTAATCATTCCATTCCCTGAAACAACCGCCGGCGTCAACCTTCATTCATTGCCCCTCAGTGAAACGCATCCCTTTTTCCCTTCGGGGTACCATCCTCTTCCTAGTTTGAGAACAACCACGCTTCTATCGGCCCTTAGAGTACAGAGGTTAGCACAGCTTGACACTCCCTCAGAAATAGCATCACGTCGAATGACTTCCACGCCACTTTACTCCAGGCCGAGCACTTCACAAGCCTCTTCTTCTCATGGAGAGAACACAGTGCCCAGGTGCTTCCTTTTCTTCTACGGAACAGCCGGCATAATCCTAGGTGCAACTTGTTTGGGGCCATGTGAGAGGCTTTCTCCTCTCCAGCACCAAGACCACATTTTCGCTGGCTCAGCACCCTATGGGCATTATGAAGATTTACTTGGCCCCATTATTGCATCACCCGCTCCATATTTCACATGCAAAGTTCAATGTCCCCTCCCACCAGAGGGAGGCCTGCAGGACCCGTTTGTGCTGGTCCATTCAACCACATCTTCCAGTTCCTCTGGGAAATTTTTCATTCCATAGGGTGACCCTGGCCGCTGTTTCCTTCTTGCCTGAAGGCCTCATGGTCAGGAAAGATGCAAAGCGGTGGCTTCCAACCCAACGTTGATATATTTGTGAAAGAAAACCGTACCCGCCTAAACCTGCGACGCTTATGTTCCAGGCAGCGCCCGAGGGTGGCTTTTGACAGTTCATGTATCTGGCTTGTGAGCAATCCTTCCATATTCGACGTGAACAGGGAAGGCTTTCTTTGCATGAAGCCAAAGTGGTCACACTCGTTCCTGCCAAGCGAGCACTGGGCTTGCCCTAGCATTGCACGCAGGGCCAAGAAATGCACCTTTCGCACGTCCTTCCAACACTTCAGAAGTTGCCCGAATCCTGGGCACATGTGCCATAGCAGAAGAACACCGGTCTCTCTCATTCTGCATTCGTTTCACTTCTAAGCATCTCATGTTGTTTCTGTAAGGCAAGCAATGCTTTCGTCCAGGGAGAAAGATGGTAAAGACCTTCTGCCTGAGGAACACAGAGCTGGGCGCAGCTGTCAAATGTCTCTCAAAGAGCCAACTGACAGATCCGTCGAACACTATGTTAGAGGCCACACACTGCAGACAAGGAGTCCACTTGGAGTAAGACTGTGGAGCCTCACAAGTCTTCACCGTCATTAAGCCACATTTTGCCCTATTCTACTGGGTAGACACAGGTCTGAATAGGCATGCGAAAGACTGTGCCATCCAGACTGATGGAGTGCACTTTGTCAATTTCCCGGTGCAGAGTATTCATCAATGGCTCATGAGCAAGTGTAGCCCCACCTACCACACCCTAATTCCCTTTCAGTTAGAAACTTCCATTCCACGAGGGAACACAAGAAGGGACACATTTTTGGCCGGTCCATTAAAAACCGTCTTGTGCTCACTGAGGGAAGCTCTTCCTTGTGTACAGTAAAGTTGACCACGTCTGCTGGTTTCGTCTCCTGTCCCTGTTCGGACCACTCAAACATATTTCATGGATTTTGGACGAACCTGACTGTCCCGTGTCTCTGAAAGAAAAGCCGGCCCTCTGAAGCTACTTGGATACGGTAATTCCGGAGACTGAGAGATGGCGGCACATCAAATTTCTTACCTCTACCTTTGAGAAACACATCTGGGTACTAAGTCGGACACCTGGCTCTCCTCATGGTGGGAAATTCTCTCGCTCCTGTTTGTCCCCAAAGTGCAGGGCAACACCCAGGGTGCCATGAAAAATTAGAAAGCTTAGTTGGGCAGGTGTCTCCAACCTCTCACCAGCTCCCCCACGCCCTGGGTCCCAAGTGCCTTCCAGCAAAGAATACCCTGCATCAAACGTCATTCATCTGGTTGGTAAGAAATGCAGGAGCGTTCTTCAATGGGACGCAAGACTTTTTGTGCCCTGGCGAGGTCTTCCTTGCTACTGGACTTCTCAATACAGAGATTATGGGGGCTGGACAGCAGTCAGTGGAAAGGGCAATATTGTGGGCCACACTAGGCATCATGCTTCAACTCCCTGTTCCCTGTAGTGAAGGAACCACAGGACCTAGTACATTCGTCCTTTCACTACAAAACAGCAGGTCACCCTCTCACCCTGGGACTCATTTTGGACTCTACCCGCTGAAGGCCTTCCTTTCATTCCGTGGAGCCCCACCTGGGTGGCAGAAACTCACCTGAGAATTCCACATGTGGGATTAGCAAGCATGTGACATAAAGAACTGCAATCTGGCCCACGCCATCCATTGCTGCCCTTCAAGGAGACAACATTGCCACTGCAAGGAAAAGGCTCTCAAAAACCTGCCAGTTACTAGGCTAACGGCACGTGTTCACAGGCCTTAAGGGGAACGTGGCTTCTAGTCCATGGTAGGTACCTGCTTTCGGGAATGGCTCAAAACAGTGTTGTAGACACACCAGTGGTACCTTCATTCTATGAAAGAAAACCCCTCGTGCTTATGACTCTTGGCTCACATCCATGCCCTGAAAAGATCTTCAGAGTAGAAGGTCTCCTATCATCCTCTGTGAGAAACACACCCATTTCGTGATACATACTTCTATCCACCCAGTCCAAGAACCTTTCACTCCCGTTGGAAATTGGAACATGGAGCTTTGCTCAGCTTGCCGTGGAATGCTGGGAAACGTAGGGCGGCAACGGTCTGCAAACGTTTAACTAAGCTGCCCCCAATCCTGCCTACGGTTTTGTACCATGTAACAACCGTCGGCACTTACATTCTTTCATTGCGCCTCGAAGAAACACATCCCTCTTTCTCTTCAGGGAACCATCCTGTTCACAGAGTGTAAACGACTGCGCTCCTATCGGCCCTTATATTACAGAGCATAGCACAGCTTGACACTACCTGGTAAAGTCCAGCAAGGTGGATACCTTCCACACCACCTTCACACCTAGCCGTGCGATTCACAAACCTCTTCCTCTTAGGGAGAGAACACAGTGCCCAGGCTCTTCCTTCTTCTTCTAACGAACACAGCCACACTCCTTCTACCTGCAACCTCTTGTACTATGCCATGTGAAAGTCTTTACTGTCTCCAGCGGCAGGATCACATTCTCATTAGCTCAAAACCCTATGAGCATTATAAATGTTTAGTTGGCCGCATTATCACATCCCCCTCTCCACATACCACACACAAGCTTCATAGTCCCTTCCAACTAGTGGGAGGCCTGCAGGAACCTTTGTGCTGCTCCATTCTGCCCCTTCTGGTTCCTCTGGGAAAGTTTTCATTTGTAAGGTTAAAGGGGCATTTGTTTCCCTCTCACCTGAGGGGCTCACGTTCAAAAAAGGTGCAAAGCAGCCACTTCCCACCTTTGGTGATACATGTGTGAAACAATACCCTACCTGCCGAAACCCAGAACGCTTATTTTCCATGCAGGGCCAGAGGGTGGCTCGTGGCAGTTCTTGCCTCTGGCTTGTGAGCAAACATTCCGTGTTGAATGTGAACACGGAAGGCTTCCTTTGCATGAATTCCGAAGGACTCTCCCACCTTGCTGCCACAGAAGAAACAACCTTCCCCAGCATTGCACGCATTGTCTGAAAATGCACCTTTGGCCCGTCCTTCCAATGCTTCGGAAGCTGCCCTAAATCCTGGGGACATGTGCTGTGCCAGAAGACACCGGTCTGTCTCGCTCTGCATTCGTTTCGCTTCTAAGCATCACATGTGGTTTCTGTAAGGCAAGCAAGCCTTTTTTTACAGGGTGAAAGACCATGACGACCTTCCAACTGAGGAACACAGAGCGTGGTGCAGCTGTCAAATGCCTCTCAAAGAGCCGACGGACAGGTCCCTGGAACCCTGTGCTAGAGGGCACACACTGCGGACATGGCGTCCACTTGCGGAAGGAAGACGGAGCCTCGAAGGTCTTCACTGTCCTTAAGCCACATTTTGCCACATTCTTCCCAGCAGACACGGGCTCCGCTTGGCATTGTTAAAGACTCTGCCTTCCAGACTCAGGGAGCAATTTTGGCCAGTTTCCAGTGCAGAGAAATCACCAATGGCTCATCTGCAAGTGTAACCCCACCTACCCCTCCCGAGGTGCCCCACAAGTTGAAACTTCCCTTCCCGAGGTAACACCACAAGTGAAACTTTTTTGCTGGTCCATTCAAACCAGTCTTGTGCTCACTGAGGGAAGCTCGTCCTTGTGTACAGAAAAGCTTCCACGTCTTCTAGTTTTGACTCCTGTCCTCGATTGGACCACTCAAAGTCGTTTCAGGGAATTTGGACGAACCTGACTGTCCTGTGGCTCAGAAAGAAAAGCTGTCCCTCTGAAGCTGCTTTGATAGCATAAATCCAGACACTGAGAGGTGGCGGCACATCAGAATCTTGCCTCTCGCTTTCAGAATCACAACCGTGTACTAAGTGGGAAACTTGGCTTTCCTCACGTTTGGAAATGCCCTAAATACTGTGTGTCCCGGAAGTGCAGGGAATCATTAAGGGTGTCATGCAACTTTAGAAAGCCTAGTTGAGCAGGTGGCTCCAGCATCTCACTAGATCCCTCACACCCTCGGTCCAAAATGCCTTCCCAGCAAAGCACACCCTGCATCAAACTTCATTCATCTGGCTGTGAAGAAATACAGGAGCGTTCTGGAATGGGAAGCAAGGCTTTTCATGACCTGGCAAGGTCTTCCCTGTTACTGGACTTCCGACTACAGAACTTATGGGGACTGGACATCAGTGGTTTGAAAGGGACCTCTTGCGGGCAACTCCAGGCATCATACTGCAACTCCCTGGTCCCCGTAGTGAAAGAAACACAGGGCCTGGTTCCTTCATTCTTCAGCTAGGGAACCGTGGCCCACCCTGTTGCCCTGGGACACATGTTGGACTCTACTCTCTGAAAGGCTTTACTTTCCATCGCATGGAGCTCTCTCTGGGTGGCAGAACCTCACCGGAAAATTCCACGTTTGAGTTTTATAATCATTTGGCACAAAGCACTCCAATGTGGACCATACCACCCATCACTTCCCATCAAGGAAACCACATTGCCAGTGTGAGGAAAATTCTCTCAAAAGCCCTGCCAGTTACTAGGCTAAACGCACGTGTTCACAGGCCTTAACTGGACTTGGTGTTTACTCCATGGTTCATACCTGATTTGAGGAGAGGCTCAAAGCAATGTGTAGACACACGAGCGGTACACTCATTCTATGAAAGAAAACCCCTCGTGCTTAGGGCCCTTGTATCATGTCTGAGCCCTGAAAGCATCCTGTGTATAGAAGGTCTCCCACCTGCCTCTGTGGGAAACAGTCCCATTTCACGACACATCTTTCTTTCCCCTCAGTCTGAGATACGCACCCTCCTGTTGGGAGTTTGAACACCGACCTTTGCTCAGCTTGCCAAGGAACCCTGGGACAGGTAGGTCGTCAGCGGCTTCCAAACTTTTCACTAAGCTGCCCCCAATCCTGCCTAATCATTCCATTCCCTGAAACAACCGCCGGCGTCAACCTTCATTCATTGCCCCTCAGTGAAACGCATCCCTTTTTCCCTTCGGGGTACCATCCTCTTCCTAGTTTGAGAACAACCACGCTTCTATCGGCCCTTAGAGTACAGAGGTTAGCACAGCTTGACACTCCCTCAGAAATAGCATCACGTCGAATGACTTCCACGCCACTTTACTCCAGGCCGAGCACTTCACAAGCCTCTTCTTCTCATGGAGAGAACACAGTGCCCAGGTGCTTCCTTTTCTTCTACGGAACAGCCGGCATAATCCTAGGTGCAACTTGTTTGGGGCCATGTGAGAGGCTTTCTCCTCTCCAGCACCAAGACCACATTTTCGCTGGCTCAGCACCCTATGGGCATTATGAAGATTTACTTGGCCCCATTATTGCATCACCCGCTCCATATTTCACATGCAAAGTTCAATGTCCCCTCCCACCAGAGGGAGGCCTGCAGGACCCGTTTGTGCTGGTCCATTCAACCACATCTTCCAGTTCCTCTGGGAAATTTTTCATTCCATAGGGTGACCCTGGCCGCTGTTTCCTTCTTGCCTGAAGGCCTCATGGTCAGGAAAGATGCAAAGCGGTGGCTTCCAACCCAACGTTGATATATTTGTGAAAGAAAACCGTACCCGCCTAAACCTGCGACGCTTATGTTCCAGGCAGCGCCCGAGGGTGGCTTTTGACAGTTCATGTATCTGGCTTGTGAGCAATCCTTCCATATTCGACGTGAACAGGGAAGGCTTTCTTTGCATGAAGCCAAAGTGGTCACACTCGTTCCTGCCAAGCGAGCACTGGGCTTGCCCTAGCATTGCACGCAGGGCCAAGAAATGCACCTTTCGCACGTCCTTCCAACACTTCAGAAGTTGCCCGAATCCTGGGCACATGTGCCATAGCAGAAGAACACCGGTCTCTCTCATTCTGCATTCGTTTCACTTCTAAGCATCTCATGTTGTTTCTGTAAGGCAAGCAATGCTTTCGTCCAGGGAGAAAGATGGTAAAGACCTTCTGCCTGAGGAACACAGAGCTGGGCGCAGCTGTCAAATGTCTCTCAAAGAGCCAACTGACAGATCCGTCGAACACTATGTTAGAGGCCACACACTGCAGACAAGGAGTCCACTTGGAGTAAGACTGTGGAGCCTCACAAGTCTTCACCGTCATTAAGCCACATTTTGCCCTATTCTACTGGGTAGACACAGGTCTGAATAGGCATGCGAAAGACTGTGCCATCCAGACTGATGGAGTGCACTTTGTCAATTTCCCGGTGCAGAGTATTCATCAATGGCTCATGAGCAAGTGTAGCCCCACCTACCACACCCTAATTCCCTTTCAGTTAGAAACTTCCATTCCACGAGGGAACACAAGAAGGGACACATTTTTGGCCGGTCCATTAAAAACCGTCTTGTGCTCACTGAGGGAAGCTCTTCCTTGTGTACAGTAAAGTTGACCACGTCTGCTGGTTTCGTCTCCTGTCCCTGTTCGGACCACTCAAACATATTTCATGGATTTTGGACGAACCTGACTGTCCCGTGTCTCTGAAAGAAAAGCCGGCCCTCTGAAGCTACTTGGATACGGTAATTCCGGAGACTGAGAGATGGCGGCACATCAAATTTCTTACCTCTACCTTTGAGAAACACATCTGGGTACTAAGTCGGACACCTGGCTCTCCTCATGGTGGGAAATTCTCTCGCTCCTGTTTGTCCCCAAAGTGCAGGGCAACACCCAGGGTGCCATGAAAAATTAGAAAGCTTAGTTGGGCAGGTGTCTCCAACCTCTCACCAGCTCCCCCACGCCCTGGGTCCCAAGTGCCTTCCAGCAAAGAATACCCTGCATCAAACGTCATTCATCTGGTTGGTAAGAAATGCAGGAGCGTTCTTCAATGGGACGCAAGACTTTTTGTGCCCTGGCGAGGTCTTCCTTGCTACTGGACTTCTCAATACAGAGATTATGGGGGCTGGACAGCAGTCAGTGGAAAGGGCAATATTGTGGGCCACACTAGGCATCATGCTTCAACTCCCTGTTCCCTGTAGTGAAGGAACCACAGGACCTAGTACATTCGTCCTTTCACTACAAAACAGCAGGTCACCCTCTCACCCTGGGACTCATTTTGGACTCTACCCGCTGAAGGCCTTCCTTTCATTCCGTGGAGCCCCACCTGGGTGGCAGAAACTCACCTGAGAATTCCACATGTGGGATTAGCAAGCATGTGACATAAAGAACTGCAATCTGGCCCACGCCATCCATTGCTGCCCTTCAAGGAGACAACATTGCCACTGCAAGGAAAAGGCTCTCAAAAACCTGCCAGTTACTAGGCTAACGGCACGTGTTCACAGGCCTTAAGGGGAACGTGGCTTCTAGTCCATGGTAGGTACCTGCTTTCGGGAATGGCTCAAAACAGTGTTGTAGACACACCAGTGGTACCTTCATTCTATGAAAGAAAACCCCTCGTGCTTATGACTCTTGGCTCACATCCATGCCCTGAAAAGATCTTCAGAGTAGAAGGTCTCCTATCATCCTCTGTGAGAAACACACCCATTTCGTGATACATACTTCTATCCACCCAGTCCAAGAACCTTTCACTCCCGTTGGAAATTGGAACATGGAGCTTTGCTCAGCTTGCCGTGGAATGCTGGGAAACGTAGGGCGGCAACGGTCTGCAAACGTTTAACTAAGCTGCCCCCAATCCTGCCTACGGTTTTGTACCATGTAACAACCGTCGGCACTTACATTCTTTCATTGCGCCTCGAAGAAACACATCCCTCTTTCTCTTCAGGGAACCATCCTGTTCACAGAGTGTAAACGACTGCGCTCCTATCGGCCCTTATATTACAGAGCATAGCACAGCTTGACACTACCTGGTAAAGTCCAGCAAGGTGGATACCTTCCACACCACCTTCACACCTAGCCGTGCGATTCACAAACCTCTTCCTCTTAGGGAGAGAACACAGTGCCCAGGCTCTTCCTTCTTCTTCTAACGAACACAGCCACACTCCTTCTACCTGCAACCTCTTGTACTATGCCATGTGAAAGTCTTTACTGTCTCCAGCGGCAGGATCACATTCTCATTAGCTCAAAACCCTATGAGCATTATAAATGTTTAGTTGGCCGCATTATCACATCCCCCTCTCCACATACCACACACAAGCTTCATAGTCCCTTCCAACTAGTGGGAGGCCTGCAGGAACCTTTGTGCTGCTCCATTCTGCCCCTTCTGGTTCCTCTGGGAAAGTTTTCATTTGTAAGGTTAAAGGGGCATTTGTTTCCCTCTCACCTGAGGGGCTCACGTTCAAAAAAGGTGCAAAGCAGCCACTTCCCACCTTTGGTGATACATGTGTGAAACAATACCCTACCTGCCGAAACCCAGAACGCTTATTTTCCATGCAGGGCCAGAGGGTGGCTCGTGGCAGTTCTTGCCTCTGGCTTGTGAGCAAACATTCCGTGTTGAATGTGAACACGGAAGGCTTCCTTTGCATGAATTCCGAAGGACTCTCCCACCTTGCTGCCACAGAAGAAACAACCTTCCCCAGCATTGCACGCATTGTCTGAAAATGCACCTTTGGCCCGTCCTTCCAATGCTTCGGAAGCTGCCCTAAATCCTGGGGACATGTGCTGTGCCAGAAGACACCGGTCTGTCTCGCTCTGCATTCGTTTCGCTTCTAAGCATCACATGTGGTTTCTGTAAGGCAAGCAAGCCTTTTTTTACAGGGTGAAAGACCATGACGACCTTCCAACTGAGGAACACAGAGCGTGGTGCAGCTGTCAAATGCCTCTCAAAGAGCCGACGGACAGGTCCCTGGAACCCTGTGCTAGAGGGCACACACTGCGGACATGGCGTCCACTTGCGGAAGGAAGACGGAGCCTCGAAGGTCTTCACTGTCCTTAAGCCACATTTTGCCACATTCTTCCCAGCAGACACGGGCTCCGCTTGGCATTGTTAAAGACTCTGCCTTCCAGACTCAGGGAGCAATTTTGGCCAGTTTCCAGTGCAGAGAAATCACCAATGGCTCATCTGCAAGTGTAACCCCACCTACCCCTCCCGAGGTGCCCCACAAGTTGAAACTTCCCTTCCCGAGGTAACACCACAAGTGAAACTTTTTTGCTGGTCCATTCAAACCAGTCTTGTGCTCACTGAGGGAAGCTCGTCCTTGTGTACAGAAAAGCTTCCACGTCTTCTAGTTTTGACTCCTGTCCTCGATTGGACCACTCAAAGTCGTTTCAGGGAATTTGGACGAACCTGACTGTCCTGTGGCTCAGAAAGAAAAGCTGTCCCTCTGAAGCTGCTTTGATAGCATAAATCCAGACACTGAGAGGTGGCGGCACATCAGAATCTTGCCTCTCGCTTTCAGAATCACAACCGTGTACTAAGTGGGAAACTTGGCTTTCCTCACGTTTGGAAATGCTCTAAATACTGTGTGTCCCGGAAGTGCAGGGAATCATTAAGGGTGTCATGCAACTTTAGAAAGCCTAGTTGAGCAGGTGGCTCCAGCATCTCACTAGATCCCTCACACCCTCGGTCCAAAATGCCTTCCCAGCAAAGCACACCCTGCATCAAACTTCATTCATCTGGCTGTGAAGAAATACAGGAGCGTTCTGGAATGGGAAGCAAGGCTTTTCATGACCTGGCAAGGTCTTCCCTGTTACTGGACTTCCGACTACAGAACTTATGGGGACTGGACATCAGTGGTTTGAAAGGGACCTCTTGCGGGCAACTCCAGGCATCATACTGCAACTCCCTGGTCCCCGTAGTGAAAGAAACACAGGGCCTGGTTCCTTCATTCTTCAGCTAGGGAACCGTGGCCCACCCTGTTGCCCTGGGACACATGTTGGACTCTACTCTCTGAAAGGCTTTACTTTCCATCGCATGGAGCTCTCTCTGGGTGGCAGAACCTCACCGGAAAATTCCACGTTTGAGTTTTATAATCATTTGGCACAAAGCACTCCAATGTGGACCATACCACCCATCACTTCCCATCAAGGAAACCACATTGCCAGTGTGAGGAAAATTCTCTCAAAAGCCCTGCCAGTTACTAGGCTAAACGCACGTGTTCACAGGCCTTAACTGGACTTGGTGTTTACTCCATGGTTCATACCTGATTTGAGGAGAGGCTCAAAGCAATGTGTAGACACACGAGCGGTACACTCATTCTATGAAAGAAAACCCCTCGTGCTTAGGGCCCTTGTATCATGTCTGAGCCCTGAAAGCATCCTGTGTATAGAAGGTCTCCCACCTGCCTCTGTGGGAAACAGTCCCATTTCACGACACATCTTTCTTTCCCCTCAGTCTGAGATACGCACCCTCCTGTTGGGAGTTTGAACACCGACCTTTGCTCAGCTTGCCAAGGAACCCTGGGACAGGTAGGTCGTCAGCGGCTTCCAAACTTTTCACTAAGCTGCCCCCAATCCTGCCTAATCATTCCATTCCCTGAAACAACCGCCGGCGTCAACCTTCATTCATTGCCCCTCAGTGAAACGCATCCCTTTTTCCCTTCGGGGTACCATCCTCTTCCTAGTTTGAGAACAACCACGCTTCTATCGGCCCTTAGAGTACAGAGGTTAGCACAGCTTGACACTCCCTCAGAAATAGCATCACGTCGAATGACTTCCACGCCACTTTACTCCAGGCCGAGCACTTCACAAGCCTCTTCTTCTCATGGAGAGAACACAGTGCCCAGGTGCTTCCTTTTCTTCTACGGAACAGCCGGCATAATCCTAGGTGCAACTTGTTTGGGGCCATGTGAGAGGCTTTCTCCTCTCCAGCACCAAGACCACATTTTCGCTGGCTCAGCACCCTATGGGCATTATGAAGATTTACTTGGCCCCATTATTGCATCACCCGCTCCATATTTCACATGCAAAGTTCAATGTCCCCTCCCACCAGAGGGAGGCCTGCAGGACCCGTTTGTGCTGGTCCATTCAACCACATCTTCCAGTTCCTCTGGGAAATTTTTCATTCCATAGGGTGACCCTGGCCGCTGTTTCCTTCTTGCCTGAAGGCCTCATGGTCAGGAAAGATGCAAAGCGGTGGCTTCCAACCCAACGTTGATATACTTGTGAAAGAAAACCGTACCCGCCTAAACCTGCGACGCTTATGTTCCAGGCAGCGCCCGAGGGTGGCTTTTGACAGTTCATGTATCTGGCTTGTGAGCAATCCTTCCATATTCGACGTGAACAGGGAAGGCTTTCTTTGCATGAAGCCAAAGTGGTCACACTCGTTCCTGCCAAGCGAGCACTGGGCTTGCCCTAGCATTGCACGCAGGGCCAAGAAATGCACCTTTCGCACGTCCTTCCAACACTTCAGAAGTTGCCCGAATCCTGGGCACATGTGCCATAGCAGAAGAACACCGGTCTCTCTCATTCTGCATTCGTTTCACTTCTAAGCATCTCATGTTGTTTCTGTAAGGCAAGCAATGCTTTCGTCCAGGGAGAAAGATGGTAAAGACCTTCTGCCTGAGGAACACAGAGCTGGGCGCAGCTGTCAAATGTCTCTCAAAGAGCCAACTGACAGATCCGTCGAACACTATGTTAGAGGCCACACACTGCAGACAAGGAGTCCACTTGGAGTAAGACTGTGGAGCCTCACAAGTCTTCACCGTCATTAAGCCACATTTTGCCCTATTCTACTGGGTAGACACAGGTCTGAATAGGCATGCGAAAGACTGTGCCATCCAGACTGATGGAGTGCACTTTGTCAATTTCCCGGTGCAGAGTATTCATCAATGGCTCATGAGCAAGTGTAGCCCCACCTACCACACCCTAATTCCCTTTCAGTTAGAAACTTCCATTCCACGAGGGAACACAAGAAGGGACACATTTTTGGCCGGTCCATTAAAAACCGTCTTGTGCTCACTGAGGGAAGCTCTTCCTTGTGTACAGTAAAGTTGACCACGTCTGCTGGTTTCGTCTCCTGTCCCTGTTCGGACCACTCAAACATATTTCATGGATTTTGGACGAACCTGACTGTCCCGTGTCTCTGAAAGAAAAGCCGGCCCTCTGAAGCTACTTGGATACGGTAATTCCGGAGACTGAGAGATGGCGGCACATCAAATTTCTTACCTCTACCTTTGAGAAACACATCTGGGTACTAAGTCGGACACCTGGCTCTCCTCATGGTGGGAAATTCTCTCGCTCCTGTTTGTCCCCAAAGTGCAGGGCAACACCCAGGGTGCCATGAAAAATTAGAAAGCTTAGTTGGGCAGGTGTCTCCAACCTCTCACCAGCTCCCCCACGCCCTGGGTCCCAAGTGCCTTCCAGCAAAGAATACCCTGCATCAAACGTCATTCATCTGGTTGGTAAGAAATGCAGGAGCGTTCTTCAATGGGACGCAAGACTTTTTGTGCCCTGGCGAGGTCTTCCTTGCTACTGGACTTCTCAATACAGAGATTATGGGGGCTGGACAGCAGTCAGTGGAAAGGGCAATATTGTGGGCCACACTAGGCATCATGCTTCAACTCCCTGTTCCCTGTAGTGAAGGAACCACAGGACCTAGTACATTCGTCCTTTCACTACAAAACAGCAGGTCACCCTCTCACCCTGGGACTCATTTTGGACTCTACCCGCTGAAGGCCTTCCTTTCATTCCGTGGAGCCCCACCTGGGTGGCAGAAACTCACCTGAGAATTCCACATGTGGGATTAGCAAGCATGTGACATAAAGAACTGCAATCTGGCCCACGCCATCCATTGCTGCCCTTCAAGGAGACAACATTGCCACTGCAAGGAAAAGGCTCTCAAAAACCTGCCAGTTACTAGGCTAACGGCACGTGTTCACAGGCCTTAAGGGGAACGTGGCTTCTGGTCCATGGTAGGTACCTGCTTTCGGGAATGGCTCAAAACAGTGTTGTAGACACACCAGTGGTACCTTCATTCTATGAAAGAAAACCCCTCGTGCTTATGACTCTTGGCTCACATCCATGCCCTGAAAAGATCTTCAGAGTAGAAGGTCTCCTATCATCCTCTGTGAGAAACACACCCATTTCGTGATACATACTTCTATCCACCCAGTCCAAGAACCTTTCACTCCCGTTGGAAATTGGAACATGGAGCTTTGCTCAGCTTGCCGTGGAATGCTGGGAAACGTAGGGCGGCAACGGTCTGCAAACGTTTAACTAAGCTGCCCCCAATCCTGCCTACGGTTTTGTACCATGTAACAACCGTCGGCACTTACATTCTTTCATTGCGCCTCGAAGAAACACATCCCTCTTTCTCTTCAGGGAACCATCCTGTTCACAGAGTGTAAACGACTGCGCTCCTATCGGCCCTTATATTACAGAGCATAGCACAGCTTGACACTACCTGGTAAAGTCCAGCAAGGTGGATACCTTCCGCACCACCTTCACACCTAGCCGTGCGATTCACAAACCTCTTCCTCTTAGGGAGAGAACACAGTGCCCAGGCTCTTCCTTCTTCTTCTAACGAACACAGCCACACTCCTTCTACCTGCAACCTCTTGTACTATGCCATGTGAAAGTCTTTACTGTCTCCAGCGGCAGGATCACATTCTCATTAGCTCAAAACCCTATGAGCATTATAAATGTTTAGTTGGCCGCATTATCACATCCCCCTCTCCACATACCACACACAAGCTTCATAGTCCCTTCCAACTAGTGGGAGGCCTGCAGGAACCTTTGTGCTGCTCCATTCTGCCCCTTCTGGTTCCTCTGGGAAAGTTTTCATTTGTAAGGTTAAAGGGGCATTTGTTTCCCTCTCACCTGAGGGGCTCACGTTCAAAAAAGGTGCAAAGCAGCCACTTCCCACCTTTGGTGATACATGTGTGAAACAATACCCTACCTGCCGAAACCCAGAACGCTTATTTTCCATGCAGGGCCAGAGGGTGGCTCGTGGCAGTTCTTGCCTCTGGCTTGTGAGCAAACATTCCGTGTTGAATGTGAACACGGAAGGCTTCCTTTGCATGAATTCCGAAGGACTCTCCCACCTTGCTGCCACAGAAGAAACAACCTTCCCCAGCATTGCACGCATTGTCTGAAAATGCACCTTTGGCCCGTCCTTCCAATGCTTCGGAAGCTGCCCTAAATCCTGGGGACATGTGCTGTGCCAGAAGACACCGGTCTGTCTCGCTCTGCATTCGTTTCACTTCTAAGCATCACATGTGGTTTCTGTAAGGCAAGCAAGCCTTTTTTTACAGGGTGAAAGACCATGACGACCTTCCAACTGAGGAACACAGAGCGTGGTGCAGCTGTCAAATGCCTCTCAAAGAGCCGACGGACAGGTCCCTGGAACCCTGTGCTAGAGGGCACACACTGCGGACATGGCGTCCACTTGCGGAAGGAAGACGGAGCCTCGAAGGTCTTCACTGTCCTTAAGCCACATTTTGCCACATTCTTCCCAGCAGACACGGGCTCCGCTTGGCATTGTTAAAGACTCTGCCTTCCAGACTCAGGGAGCAATTTTGGCCAGTTTCCAGTGCAGAGAAATCACCAATGGCTCATCTGCAAGTGTAACCCCACCTACCCCTCCCGAGGTGCCCCACAAGTTGAAACTTCCCTTCCCGAGGTAACACCACAAGTGAAACTTTTTTGCTGGTCCATTCAAACCAGTCTTGTGCTCACTGAGGGAAGCTCGTCCTTGTGTACAGAAAAGCTTCCACGTCTTCTAGTTTTGACTCCTGTCCTCGATTGGACCACTCAAAGTCGTTTCAGGGAATTTGGACGAACCTGACTGTCCTGTGGCTCAGAAAGAAAAGCTGTCCCTCTGAAGCTGCTTTGATAGCATAAATCCAGACACTGAGAGGTGGCGGCACATCAGAATCTTGCCTCTCGCTTTCAGAATCACAACCGTGTACTAAGTGGGAAACTTGGCTTTCCTCACGTTTGGAAATGCCCTAAATACTGTGTGTCCCGGAAGTGCAGGGAATCATTAAGGGTGTCATGCAACTTTAGAAAGCCTAGTTGAGCAGGTGGCTCCAGCATCTCACTAGATCCCTCACACCCTCGGTCCAAAATGCCTTCCCAGCAAAGCACACCCTGCATCAAACTTCATTCATCTGGCTGTGAAGAAATACAGGAGCGTTCTGGAATGGGAAGCAAGGCTTTTCATGACCTGGCAAGGTCTTCCCTGTTACTGGACTTCCGACTACAGAACTTATGGGGACTGGACATCAGTGGTTTGAAAGGGACCTCTTGCGGGCAACTCCAGGCATCATACTGCAACTCCCTGGTCCCCGTAGTGAAAGAAACACAGGGCCTGGTTCCTTCATTCTTCAGCTAGGGAACCGTGGCCCACCCTGTTGCCCTGGGACACATGTTGGACTCTACTCTCTGAAAGGCTTTACTTTCCATCGCATGGAGCTCTCTCTGGGTGGCAGAACCTCACCGGAAAATTCCACGTTTGAGTTTTATAATCATTTGGCACAAAGCACTCCAATGTGGACCATACCACCCATCACTTCCCATCAAGGAAACCACATTGCCAGTGTGAGGAAAATTCTCTCAAAAGCCCTGCCAGTTACTAGGCTAAACGCACGTGTTCACAGGCCTTAACTGGACTTGGTGTTTACTCCATGGTTCATACCTGATTTGAGGAGAGGCTCAAAGCAATGTGTAGACACACGAGCGGTACACTCATTCTATGAAAGAAAACCCCTCGTGCTTAGGGCCCTTGTATCATGTCTGAGCCCTGAAAGCATCCTGTGTATAGAAGGTCTCCCACCTGCCTCTGTGGGAAACAGTCCCATTTCACGACACATCTTTCTTTCCCCTCAGTCTGAGATACGCACCCTCCTGTTGGGAGTTTGAACACCGACCTTTGCTCAGCTTGCCAAGGAACCCTGGGACAGGTAGGTCGTCAGCGGCTTCCAAACTTTTCACTAAGCTGCCCCCAATCCTGCCTAATCATTCCATTCCCTGAAACAACCGCCGGCGTCAACCTTCATTCATTGCCCCTCAGTGAAACGCATCCCTTTTTCCCTTCGGGGTACCATCCTCTTCCTAGTTTGAGAACAACCACGCTTCTATCGGCCCTTAGAGTACAGAGGTTAGCACAGCTTGACACTCCCTCAGAAATAGCATCACGTCGAATGACTTCCACGCCACTTTACTCCAGGCCGAGCACTTCACAAGCCTCTTCTTCTCATGGAGAGAACACAGTGCCCAGGTGCTTCCTTTTCTTCTACGGAACAGCCGGCATAATCCTAGGTGCAACTTGTTTGGGGCCATGTGAGAGGCTTTCTCCTCTCCAGCACCAAGACCACATTTTCGCTGGCTCAGCACCCTATGGGCATTATGAAGATTTACTTGGCCCCATTATTGCATCACCCGCTCCATATTTCACATGCAAAGTTCAATGTCCCCTCCCACCAGAGGGAGGCCTGCAGGACCCGTTTGTGCTGGTCCATTCAACCACATCTTCCAGTTCCTCTGGGAAATTTTTCATTCCATAGGGTGACCCTGGCCGCTGTTTCCTTCTTGCCTGAAGGCCTCATGGTCAGGAAAGATGCAAAGCGGTGGCTTCCAACCCAACGTTGATATATTTGTGAAAGAAAACCGTACCCGCCTAAACCTGCGACGCTTATGTTCCAGGCAGCGCCCGAGGGTGGCTTTTGACAGTTCATGTATCTGGCTTGTGAGCAATCCTTCCATATTCGACGTGAACAGGGAAGGCTTTCTTTGCATGAAGCCAAAGTGGTCACACTCGTTCCTGCCAAGCGAGCACTGGGCTTGCCCTAGCATTGCACGCAGGGCCAAGAAATGCACCTTTCGCACGTCCTTCCAACACTTCAGAAGTTGCCCGAATCCTGGGCACATGTGCCATAGCAGAAGAACACCGGTCTCTCTCATTCTGCATTCGTTTCACTTCTAAGCATCTCATGTTGTTTCTGTAAGGCAAGCAATGCTTTCGTCCAGGGAGAAAGATGGTAAAGACCTTCTGCCTGAGGAACACAGAGCTGGGCGCAGCTGTCAAATGTCTCTCAAAGAGCCAACTGACAGATCCGTCGAACACTATGTTAGAGGCCACACACTGCAGACAAGGAGTCCACTTGGAGTAAGACTGTGGAGCCTCACAAGTCTTCACCGTCATTAAGCCACATTTTGCCCTATTCTACTGGGTAGACACAGGTCTGAATAGGCATGCGAAAGACTGTGCCATCCAGACTGATGGAGTGCACTTTGTCAATTTCCCGGTGCAGAGTATTCATCAATGGCTCATGAGCAAGTGTAGCCCCACCTACCACACCCTAATTCCCTTTCAGTTAGAAACTTCCATTCCACGAGGGAACACAAGAAGGGACACATTTTTGGCCGGTCCATTAAAAACCGTCTTGTGCTCACTGAGGGAAGCTCTTCCTTGTGTACAGTAAAGTTGACCACGTCTGCTGGTTTCGTCTCCTGTCCCTGTTCGGACCACTCAAACATATTTCATGGATTTTGGACGAACCTGACTGTCCCGTGTCTCTGAAAGAAAAGCCGGCCCTCTGAAGCTACTTGGATACGGTAATTCCGGAGACTGAGAGATGGCGGCACATCAAATTTCTTACCTCTACCTTTGAGAAACACATCTGGGTACTAAGTCGGACACCTGGCTCTCCTCATGGTGGGAAATTCTCTCGCTCCTGTTTGTCCCCAAAGTGCAGGGCAACACCCAGGGTGCCATGAAAAATTAGAAAGCTTAGTTGGGCAGGTGTCTCCAACCTCTCACCAGCTCCCCCACGCCCTGGGTCCCAAGTGCCTTCCAGCAAAGAATACCCTGCATCAAACGTCATTCATCTGGTTGGTAAGAAATGCAGGAGCGTTCTTCAATGGGACGCAAGACTTTTTGTGCCCTGGCGAGGTCTTCCTTGCTACTGGACTTCTCAATACAGAGATTATGGGGGCTGGACAGCAGTCAGTGGAAAGGGCAATATTGTGGGCCACACTAGGCATCATGCTTCAACTCCCTGTTCCCTGTAGTGAAGGAACCACAGGACCTAGTACATTCGTCCTTTCACTACAAAACAGCAGGTCACCCTCTCACCCTGGGACTCATTTTGGACTCTACCCGCTGAAGGCCTTCCTTTCATTCCGTGGAGCCCCACCTGGGTGGCAGAAACTCACCTGAGAATTCCACATGTGGGATTAGCAAGCATGTGACATAAAGAACTGCAATCTGGCCCACGCCATCCATTGCTGCCCTTCAAGGAGACAACATTGCCACTGCAAGGAAAAGGCTCTCAAAAACCTGCCAGTTACTAGGCTAACGGCACGTGTTCACAGGCCTTAAGGGGAACGTGGCTTCTGGTCCATGGTAGGTACCTGCTTTCGGGAATGGCTCAAAACAGTGTTGTAGACACACCAGTGGTACCTTCATTCTATGAAAGAAAACCCCTCGTGCTTATGACTCTTGGCTCACATCCATGCCCTGAAAAGATCTTCAGAGTAGAAGGTCTCCTATCATCCTCTGTGAGAAACACACCCATTTCGTGATACATACTTCTATCCACCCAGTCCAAGAACCTTTCACTCCCGTTGGAAATTGGAACATGGAGCTTTGCTCAGCTTGCCGTGGAATGCTGGGAAACGTAGGGCGGCAACGGTCTGCAAACGTTTAACTAAGCTGCCCCCAATCCTGCCTACGGTTTTGTACCATGTAACAACCGTCGGCACTTACATTCTTTCATTGCGCCTCGAAGAAACACATCCCTCTTTCTCTTCAGGGAACCATCCTGTTCACAGAGTGTAAACGACTGCGCTCCTATCGGCCCTTATATTACAGAGCATAGCACAGCTTGACACTACCTGGTAAAGTCCAGCAAGGTGGATACCTTCCGCACCACCTTCACACCTAGCCGTGCGATTCACAAACCTCTTCCTCTTAGGGAGAGAACACAGTGCCCAGGCTCTTCCTTCTTCTTCTAACGAACACAGCCACACTCCTTCTACCTGCAACCTCTTGTACTATGCCATGTGAAAGTCTTTACTGTCTCCAGCGGCAGGATCACATTCTCATTAGCTCAAAACCCTATGAGCATTATAAATGTTTAGTTGGCCGCATTATCACATCCCCCTCTCCACATACCACACACAAGCTTCATAGTCCCTTCCAACTAGTGGGAGGCCTGCAGGAACCTTTGTGCTGCTCCATTCTGCCCCTTCTGGTTCCTCTGGGAAAGTTTTCATTTGTAAGGTTAAAGGGGCATTTGTTTCCCTCTCACCTGAGGGGCTCACGTTCAAAAAAGGTGCAAAGCAGCCACTTCCCACCTTTGGTGATACATGTGTGAAACAATACCCTACCTGCCGAAACCCAGAACGCTTATTTTCCATGCAGGGCCAGAGGGTGGCTCGTGGCAGTTCTTGCCTCTGGCTTGTGAGCAAACATTCCGTGTTGAATGTGAACACGGAAGGCTTCCTTTGCATGAATTCCGAAGGACTCTCCCACCTTGCTGCCACAGAAGAAACAACCTTCCCCAGCATTGCACGCATTGTCTGAAAATGCACCTTTGGCCCGTCCTTCCAATGCTTCGGAAGCTGCCCTAAATCCTGGGGACATGTGCTGTGCCAGAAGACACCGGTCTGTCTCGCTCTGCATTCGTTTCACTTCTAAGCATCACATGTGGTTTCTGTAAGGCAAGCAAGCCTTTTTTTACAGGGTGAAAGACCATGACGACCTTCCAACTGAGGAACACAGAGCGTGGTGCAGCTGTCAAATGCCTCTCAAAGAGCCGACGGACAGGTCCCTGGAACCCTGTGCTAGAGGGCACACACTGCGGACATGGCGTCCACTTGCGGAAGGAAGACGGAGCCTCGAAGGTCTTCACTGTCCTTAAGCCACATTTTGCCACATTCTTCCCAGCAGACACGGGCTCCGCTTGGCATTGTTAAAGACTCTGCCTTCCAGACTCAGGGAGCAATTTTGGCCAGTTTCCAGTGCAGAGAAATCACCAATGGCTCATCTGCAAGTGTAACCCCACCTACCCCTCCCGAGGTGCCCCACAAGTTGAAACTTCCCTTCCCGAGGTAACACCACAAGTGAAACTTTTTTGCTGGTCCATTCAAACCAGTCTTGTGCTCACTGAGGGAAGCTCGTCCTTGTGTACAGAAAAGCTTCCACGTCTTCTAGTTTTGACTCCTGTCCTCGATTGGACCACTCAAAGTCGTTTCAGGGAATTTGGACGAACCTGGCTGTCCTGTGGCTCAGAAAGAAAAGCTGTCCCTCTGAAGCTGCTTTGATAGCATAAATCCAGACACTGAGAGGTGGCAGCACATCAGAATCTTGCCTCTCGCTTTCAGAATCACAACCGTGTACTAAGTGGGAAACTTGGCTTTCCTCACGTTTGGAAATGCCCTAAATACTGTGTGTCCCGGAAGTGCAGGGAATCATTAAGGGTGTCATGCAACTTTAGAAAGCCTAGTTGAGCAGGTGGCTCCAGCATCTCACTAGATCCCTCACACCCTCGGTCCAAAATGCCTTCCCAGCAAAGCACACCCTGCATCAAACTTCATTCATCTGGCTGTGAAGAAATACAGGAGCGTTCTGGAATGGGAAGCAAGGCTTTTCATGACCTGGCAAGGTCTTCCCTGTTACTGGACTTCCGACTACAGAACTTATGGGGACTGGACATCAGTGGTTTGAAAGGGACCTCTTGCGGGCAACTCCAGGCATCATACTGCAACTCCCTGGTCCCCGTAGTGAAAGAAACACAGGGCCTGGTTCCTTCATTCTTCAGCTAGGGAACCGTGGCCCACCCTGTTGCCCTGGGACACATGTTGGACTCTACTCTCTGAAAGGCTTTACTTTCCATCGCATGGAGCTCTCTCTGGGTGGCAGAACCTCACCGGAAAATTCCACGTTTGAGTTTTATAATCATTTGGCACAAAGCACTCCAATGTGGACCATACCACCCATCACTTCCCATCAAGGAAACCACATTGCCAGTGTGAGGAAAATTCTCTCAAAAGCCCTGCCAGTTACTAGGCTAAACGCACGTGTTCACAGGCCTTAACTGGACTTGGTGTTTACTCCATGGTTCATACCTGATTTGAGGAGAGGCTCAAAGCAATGTGTAGACACACGAGCGGTACACTCATTCTATGAAAGAAAACCCCTCGTGCTTAGGGCCCTTGTATCATGTCTGAGCCCTGAAAGCATCCTGTGTATAGAAGGTCTCCCACCTGCCTCTGTGGGAAACAGTCCCATTTCACGACACATCTTTCTTTCCCCTCAGTCTGAGATACGCACCCTCCTGTTGGGAGTTTGAACACCGACCTTTGCTCAGCTTGCCAAGGAACCCTGGGACAGGTAGGTCGTCAGCGGCTTCCAAACTTTTCACTAAGCTGCCCCCAATCCTGCCTAATCATTCCATTCTCTGAAACAACCGCCGGCGTCAACCTTCATTCATTGCCCCTCAGTGAAACGCATCCCTTTTTCCCTTCGGGGTACCATCCTCTTCCTAGTTTGAGAACAACCACGCTTCTATCGGCCCTTAGAGTACAGAGGTTAGCACAGCTTGACACTCCCTCAGAAATAGCATCACGTCGAATGACTTCCACGCCACTTTACTCCAGGCCGAGCACTTCACAAGCCTCTTCTTCTCATGGAGAGAACACAGTGCCCAGGTGCTTCCTTTTCTTCTACGGAACAGCCGGCATAATCCTAGGTGCAACTTGTTTGGGGCCATGTGAGAGGCTTTCTCCTCTCCAGCACCAAGACCACATTTTCGCTGGCTCAGCACCCTATGGGCATTATGAAGATTTACTTGGCCCCATTATTGCATCACCCGCTCCATATTTCACATGCAAAGTTCAATGTCCCCTCCCACCAGAGGGAGGCCTGCAGGACCCGTTTGTGCTGGTCCATTCAACCACATCTTCCAGTTCCTCTGGGAAATTTTTCATTCCATAGGGTGACCCTGGCCGCTGTTTCCTTCTTGCCTGAAGGCCTCATGGTCAGGAAAGATGCAAAGCGGTGGCTTCCAACCCAACGTTGATATATTTGTGAAAGAAAACCGTACCCGCCTAAACCTGCGACGCTTATGTTCCAGGCAGCGCCCGAGGGTGGCTTTTGACAGTTCATGTATCTGGCTTGTGAGCAATCCTTCCATATTCGACGTGAACAGGGAAGGCTTTCTTTGCATGAAGCCAAAGTGGTCACACTCGTTCCTGCCAAGCGAGCACTGGGCTTGCCCTAGCATTGCACGCAGGGCCAAGAAATGCACCTTTCGCACGTCCTTCCAACACTTCAGAAGTTGCCCGAATCCTGGGCACATGTGCCATAGCAGAAGAACACCGGTCTCTCTCATTCTGCATTCGTTTCACTTCTAAGCATCTCATGTTGTTTCTGTAAGGCAAGCAATGCTTTCGTCCAGGGAGAAAGATGGTAAAGACCTTCTGCCTGAGGAACACAGAGCTGGGCGCAGCTGTCAAATGTCTCTCAAAGAGCCAACTGACAGATCCGTCGAACACTATGTTAGAGGCCACACACTGCAGACAAGGAGTCCACTTGGAGTAAGACTGTGGAGCCTCACAAGTCTTCACCGTCATTAAGCCACATTTTGCCCTATTCTACTGGGTAGACACAGGTCTGAATAGGCATGCGAAAGACTGTGCCATCCAGACTGATGGAGTGCACTTTGTCAATTTCCCGGTGCAGAGTATTCATCAATGGCTCATGAGCAAGTGTAGCCCCACCTACCACACCCTAATTCCCTTTCAGTTAGAAACTTCCATTCCACGAGGGAACACAAGAAGGGACACATTTTTGGCCGGTCCATTAAAAACCGTCTTGTGCTCACTGAGGGAAGCTCTTCCTTGTGTACAGTAAAGTTGACCACGTCTGCTGGTTTCGTCTCCTGTCCCTGTTCGGACCACTCAAACATATTTCATGGATTTTGGACGAACCTGACTGTCCCGTGTCTCTGAAAGAAAAGCCGGCCCTCTGAAGCTACTTGGATACGGTAATTCCGGAGACTGAGAGATGGCGGCACATCAAATTTCTTACCTCTACCTTTGAGAAACACATCTGGGTACTAAGTCGGACACCTGGCTCTCCTCATGGTGGGAAATTCTCTCGCTCCTGTTTGTCCCCAAAGTGCAGGGCAACACCCAGGGTGCCATGAAAAATTAGAAAGCTTAGTTGGGCAGGTGTCTCCAACCTCTCACCAGCTCCCCCACGCCCTGGGTCCCAAGTGCCTTCCAGCAAAGAATACCCTGCATCAAACGTCATTCATCTGGTTGGTAAGAAATGCAGGAGCGTTCTTCAATGGGACGCAAGACTTTTTGTGCCCTGGCGAGGTCTTCCTTGCTACTGGACTTCTCAATACAGAGATTATGGGGGCTGGACAGCAGTCAGTGGAAAGGGCAATATTGTGGGCCACACTAGGCATCATGCTTCAACTCCCTGTTCCCTGTAGTGAAGGAACCACAGGACCTAGTACATTCGTCCTTTCACTACAAAACAGCAGGTCACCCTCTCACCCTGGGACTCATTTTGGACTCTACCCGCTGAAGGCCTTCCTTTCATTCCGTGGAGCCCCACCTGGGTGGCAGAAACTCACCTGAGAATTCCACATGTGGGATTAGCAAGCATGTGACATAAAGAACTGCAATCTGGCCCACGCCATCCATTGCTGCCCTTCAAGGAGACAACATTGCCACTGCAAGGAAAAGGCTCTCAAAAACCTGCCAGTTACTAGGCTAACGGCACGTGTTCACAGGCCTTAAGGGGAACGTGGCTTCTGGTCCATGGTAGGTACCTGCTTTCGGGAATGGCTCAAAACAGTGTTGTAGACACACCAGTGGTACCTTCATTCTATGAAAGAAAACCCCTCGTGCTTATGACTCTTGGCTCACATCCATGCCCTGAAAAGATCTTCAGAGTAGAAGGTCTCCTATCATCCTCTGTGAGAAACACACCCATTTCGTGATACATACTTCTATCCACCCAGTCCAAGAACCTTTCACTCCCGTTGGAAATTGGAACATGGAGCTTTGCTCAGCTTGCCGTGGAATGCTGGGAAACGTAGGGCGGCAACGGTCTGCAAACGTTTAACTAAGCTGCCCCCAATCCTGCCTACGGTTTTGTACCATGTAACAACCGTCGGCACTTACATTCTTTCATTGCGCCTCGAAGAAACACATCCCTCTTTCTCTTCAGGGAACCATCCTGTTCACAGAGTGTAAACGACTGCGCTCCTATCGGCCCTTATATTACAGAGCATAGCACAGCTTGACACTACCTGGTAAAGTCCAGCAAGGTGGATACCTTCCGCACCACCTTCACACCTAGCCGTGCGATTCACAAACCTCTTCCTCTTAGGGAGAGAACACAGTGCCCAGGCTCTTCCTTCTTCTTCTAACGAACACAGCCACACTCCTTCTACCTGCAACCTCTTGTACTATGCCATGTGAAAGTCTTTACTGTCTCCAGCGGCAGGATCACATTCTCATTAGCTCAAAACCCTATGAGCATTATAAATGTTTAGTTGGCCGCATTATCACATCCCCCTCTCCACATACCACACACAAGCTTCATAGTCCCTTCCAACTAGTGGGAGGCCTGCAGGAACCTTTGTGCTGCTCCATTCTGCCCCTTCTGGTTCCTCTGGGAAAGTTTTCATTTGTAAGGTTAAAGGGGCATTTGTTTCCCTCTCACCTGAGGGGCTCACGTTCAAAAAAGGTGCAAAGCAGCCACTTCCCACCTTTGGTGATACATGTGTGAAACAATACCCTACCTGCCGAAACCCAGAACGCTTATTTTCCATGCAGGGCCAGAGGGTGGCTCGTGGCAGTTCTTGCCTCTGGCTTGTGAGCAAACATTCCGTGTTGAATGTGAACACGGAAGGCTTCCTTTGCATGAATTCCGAAGGACTCTCCCACCTTGCTGCCACAGAAGAAACAACCTTCCCCAGCATTGCACGCATTGTCTGAAAATGCACCTTTGGCCCGTCCTTCCAATGCTTCGGAAGCTGCCCTAAATCCTGGGGACATGTGCTGTGCCAGAAGACACCGGTCTGTCTCGCTCTGCATTCGTTTCACTTCTAAGCATCACATGTGGTTTCTGTAAGGCAAGCAAGCCTTTTTTTACAGGGTGAAAGACCATGACGACCTTCCAACTGAGGAACACAGAGCGTGGTGCAGCTGTCAAATGCCTCTCAAAGAGCCGACGGACAGGTCCCTGGAACCCTGTGCTAGAGGGCACACACTGCGGACATGGCGTCCACTTGCGGAAGGAAGACGGAGCCTCGAAGGTCTTCACTGTCCTTAAGCCACATTTTGCCACATTCTTCCCAGCAGACACGGGCTCCGCTTGGCATTGTTAAAGACTCTGCCTTCCAGACTCAGGGAGCAATTTTGGCCAGTTTCCAGTGCAGAGAAATCACCAATGGCTCATCTGCAAGTGTAACCCCACCTACCCCTCCCGAGGTGCCCCACAAGTTGAAACTTCCCTTCCCGAGGTAACACCACAAGTGAAACTTTTTTGCTGGTCCATTCAAACCAGTCTTGTGCTCACTGAGGGAAGCTCGTCCTTGTGTACAGAAAAGCTTCCACGTCTTCTAGTTTTGACTCCTGTCCTCGATTGGACCACTCAAAGTCGTTTCAGGGAATTTGGACGAACCTGGCTGTCCTGTGGCTCAGAAAGAAAAGCTGTCCCTCTGAAGCTGCTTTGATAGCATAAATCCAGACACTGAGAGGTGGCGGCACATCAGAATCTTGCCTCTCGCTTTCAGAATCACAACCGTGTACTAAGTGGGAAACTTGGCTTTCCTCACGTTTGGAAATGCCCTAAATACTGTGTGTCCCGGAAGTGCAGGGAATCATTAAGGGTGTCATGCAACTTTAGAAAGCCTAGTTGAGCAGGTGGCTCCAGCATCTCACTAGATCCCTCACACCCTCGGTCCAAAATGCCTTCCCAGCAAAGCACACCCTGCATCAAACTTCATTCATCTGGCTGTGAAGAAATACAGGAGCGTTCTGGAATGGGAAGCAAGGCTTTTCATGACCTGGCAAGGTCTTCCCTGTTACTGGACTTCCGACTACAGAACTTATGGGGACTGGACATCAGTGGTTTGAAAGGGACCTCTTGCGGGCAACTCCAGGCATCATACTGCAACTCCCTGGTCCCCGTAGTGAAAGAAACACAGGGCCTGGTTCCTTCATTCTTCAGCTAGGGAACCGTGGCCCACCCTGTTGCCCTGGGACACATGTTGGACTCTACTCTCTGAAAGGCTTTACTTTCCATCGCATGGAGCTCTCTCTGGGTGGCAGAACCTCACCGGAAAATTCCACGTTTGAGTTTTATAATCATTTGGCACAAAGCACTCCAATGTGGACCATACCACCCATCACTTCCCATCAAGGAAACCACATTGCCAGTGTGAGGAAAATTCTCTCAAAAGCCCTGCCAGTTACTAGGCTAAACGCACGTGTTCACAGGCCTTAACTGGACTTGGTGTTTACTCCATGGTTCATACCTGATTTGAGGAGAGGCTCAAAGCAATGTGTAGACACACGAGCGGTACACTCATTCTATGAAAGAAAACCCCTCGTGCTTAGGGCCCTTGTATCATGTCTGAGCCCTGAAAGCATCCTGTGTATAGAAGGTCTCCCACCTGCCTCTGTGGGAAACAGTCCCATTTCACGACACATCTTTCTTTCCCCTCAGTCTGAGATACGCACCCTCCTGTTGGGAGTTTGAACACCGACCTTTGCTCAGCTTGCCAAGGAACCCTGGGACAGGTAGGTCGTCAGCGGCTTCCAAACTTTTCACTAAGCTGCCCCCAATCCTGCCTAATCATTCCATTCCCTGAAACAACCGCCGGCGTCAACCTTCATTCATTGCCCCTCAGTGAAACGCATCCCTTTTTCCCTTCGGGGTACCATCCTCTTCCTAGTTTGAGAACAACCACGCTTCTATCGGCCCTTAGAGTACAGAGGTTAGCACAGCTTGACACTCCCTCAGAAATAGCATCACGTCGAATGACTTCCACGCCACTTTACTCCAGGCCGAGCACTTCACAAGCCTCTTCTTCTCATGGAGAGAACACAGTGCCCAGGTGCTTCCTTTTCTTCTACGGAACAGCCGGCATAATCCTAGGTGCAACTTGTTTGGGGCCATGTGAGAGGCTTTCTCCTCTCCAGCACCAAGACCACATTTTCGCTGGCTCAGCACCCTATGGGCATTATGAAGATTTACTTGGCCCCATTATTGCATCACCCGCTCCATATTTCACATGCAAAGTTCAATGTCCCCTCCCACCAGAGGGAGGCCTGCAGGACCCGTTTGTGCTGGTCCATTCAACCACATCTTCCAGTTCCTCTGGGAAATTTTTCATTCCATAGGGTGACCCTGGCCGCTGTTTCCTTCTTGCCTGAAGGCCTCATGGTCAGGAAAGATGCAAAGCGGTGGCTTCCAACCCAACGTTGATATATTTGTGAAAGAAAACCGTACCCGCCTAAACCTGCGACGCTTATGTTCCAGGCAGCGCCCGAGGGTGGCTTTTGACAGTTCATGTATCTGGCTTGTGAGCAATCCTTCCATATTCGACGTGAACAGGGAAGGCTTTCTTTGCATGAAGCCAAAGTGGTCACACTCGTTCCTGCCAAGCGAGCACTGGGCTTGCCCTAGCATTGCACGCAGGGCCAAGAAATGCACCTTTCGCACGTCCTTCCAACACTTCAGAAGTTGCCCGAATCCTGGGCACATGTGCCATAGCAGAAGAACACCGGTCTCTCTCATTCTGCATTCGTTTCACTTCTAAGCATCTCATGTTGTTTCTGTAAGGCAAGCAATGCTTTCGTCCAGGGAGAAAGATGGTAAAGACCTTCTGCCTGAGGAACACAGAGCTGGGCGCAGCTGTCAAATGTCTCTCAAAGAGCCAACTGACAGATCCGTCGAACACTATGTTAGAGGCCACACACTGCAGACAAGGAGTCCACTTGGAGTAAGACTGTGGAGCCTCACAAGTCTTCACCGTCATTAAGCCACATTTTGCCCTATTCTACTGGGTAGACACAGGTCTGAATAGGCATGCGAAAGACTGTGCCATCCAGACTGATGGAGTGCACTTTGTCAATTTCCCGGTGCAGAGTATTCATCAATTGGCTCATGAGCAAGTGTAGCCCCACCTACCACACCCTAATTCCCTTTCAGTTAGAAACTTCCATTCCACGAGGGAACACAAGAAGGGACACATTTTTGGCCGGTCCATTAAAAACCGTCTTGTGCTCACTGAGGGAAGCTCTTCCTTGTGTACAGTAAAGTTGACCACGTCTGCTGGTTTCGTCTCCTGTCCCTGTTCGGACCACTCAAACATATTTCATGGATTTTTGGACGAACCTGACTGTCCCGTGTCTCTGAAAGAAAAGCCGGCCCTCTGAAGCTACTTGGATACGGTAATTCCGGAGACTGAGGAGATGGCGGCACATCAAATTTCTTACCTCTACCTTTGAGAAACACATCTGGGTACTAAGTCGGACACCTGGCTCTCCTCATGGTGGGAAATTCTCTCGCTCCTGTTTGTCCCCAAAGTGCAGGGCAACACCCAGGGTGCCATGAAAAATTAGAAAGCTTAGTTGGGCAGGTGTCTCCAACCTCTCACCAGCTCCCCCACGCCCTGGGTCCCAAGTGCCTTCCAGCAAAGAATACCCTGCATCAAACGTCATTCATCTGGTTGGTAAGAAATGCAGGAGCGTTCTTCAATGGGACGCAAGACTTTTTGTGCCCTGGCGAGGTCTTCCTTGCTACTGGACTTCTCAATACAGAGATTATGGGGGCTGGACAGCAGTCAGTGGAAAGGGCAATATTGTGGGCCACACTAGGCATCATGCTTCAACTCCCTGTTCCCTGTAGTGAAGGAACCACAGGACCTAGTACATTCGTCCTTTTCACTACAAAACAGCAGGTCACCCTCTCACCCTGGGACTCATTTTTGGACTCTACCGCCGCCTTCCTTTCATTCCGTGGAGCCCCACCTGGGTGGCAGAAACTCACCTGAGAATTCCACATGTGGGATTAGCAAGCATGTGACATAAAGAACTGCAATCTGGCCCACGCCATCCATTGCTGCCCTTCAAGGAGACAACATTGCCACTGCAAGGAAAAGGCTCTCAAAAACCTGCCAGTTACTAGGCTAACGGCACGTGTTCACAGGCCTTAAGGGGAACGTGGCTTCTAGTCCATGGTAGGTACCTGCTTTCGGGAATGGCTCAAAACAGTGTTGTAGACACACCAGTGGTACCTTCATTCTATGAAAGAAAACCCCTCGTGCTTATGACTCTTGGCTCACATCCATGCCCTGAAAAGATCTTCAGAGTAGAAGGTCTCCTATCATCCTCTGTGAGAAACACACCCATTTCGTGATACATACTTCTATCCACCCAGTCCAAGAACCTTTCACTCCCGTTGGAAATTGGAACATGGAGCTTTGCTCAGCTTGCCGTGGAATGCTGGGAAACGTAGGGCGGCAACGGTCTGCAAACGTTTAACTAAGCTGCCCCCAATCCTGCCTACGGTTTTGTACCATGTAACAACCGTCGGCACTTACATTCTTTCATTGCGCCTCGAAGAAACACATCCCTCTTTCTCTTCAGGGAACCATCCTGTTCACAGAGTGTAAACGACTGCGCTCCTATCGGCCCTTATATTACAGAGCATAGCACAGCTTGACACTACCTGGTAAAGTCCAGCAAGGTGGATACCTTCCGCACCACCTTCACACCTAGCCGTGCGATTCACAAACCTCTTCCTCTTAGGGAGAGAACACAGTGCCCAGGCTCTTCCTTCTTCTTCTAACGAACACAGCCACACTCCTTCTACCTGCAACCTCTTGTACTATGCCATGTGAAAGTCTTTACTGTCTCCAGCGGCAGGATCACATTCTCATTAGCTCAAAACCCTATGAGCATTATAAATGTTTAGTTGGCCGCATTATCACATCCCCCTCTCCACATACCACACACAAGCTTCATAGTCCCTTCCAACTAGTGGGAGGCCTGCAGGAACCTTTGTGCTGCTCCATTCTGCCCCTTCTGGTTCCTCTGGGAAAGTTTTCATTTGTAAGGTTAAAGGGGCATTTGTTTCCCTCTCACCTGAGGGGCTCACGTTCAAAAAAGGTGCAAAGCAGCCACTTCCCACCTTTGGTGATACATGTGTGAAACAATACCCTACCTGCCGAAACCCAGAACGCTTATTTTCCATGCAGGGCCAGAGGGTGGCTCGTGGCAGTTCTTGCCTCTGGCTTGTGAGCAAACATTCCGTGTTGAATGTGAACACGGAAGGCTTCCTTTGCATGAATTCCGAAGGACTCTCCCACCTTGCTGCCACAGAAGAAACAACCTTCCCCAGCATTGCACGCATTGTCTGAAAATGCACCTTTGGCCCGTCCTTCCAATGCTTCGGAAGCTGCCCTAAATCCTGGGGACATGTGCTGTGCCAGAAGACACCGGTCTGTCTCGCTCTGCATTCGTTTCACTTCTAAGCATCACATGTGGTTTCTGTAAGGCAAGCAAGCCTTTTTTTACAGGGTGAAAGACCATGACGACCTTCCAACTGAGGAACACAGAGCGTGGTGCAGCTGTCAAATGCCTCTCAAAGAGCCGACGGACAGGTCCCTGGAACCCTGTGCTAGAGGGCACACACTGCGGACATGGCGTCCACTTGCGGAAGGAAGACGGAGCCTCGAAGGTCTTCACTGTCCTTAAGCCACATTTTGCCACATTCTTCCCAGCAGACACGGGCTCCGCTTGGCATTGTTAAAGACTCTGCCTTCCAGACTCAGGGAGCAATTTTGGCCAGTTTCCAGTGCAGAGAAATCACCAATGGCTCATCTGCAAGTGTAACCCCACCTACCCCTCCCGAGGTGCCCCACAAGTTGAAACTTCCCTTCCCGAGGTAACACCACAAGTGAAACTTTTTTGCTGGTCCATTCAAACCAGTCTTGTGCTCACTGAGGGAAGCTCGTCCTTGTGTACAGAAAAGCTTCCACGTCTTCTAGTTTTGACTCCTGTCCTCGATTGGACCACTCAAAGTCGTTTCAGGGAATTTGGACGAACCTGGCTGTCCTGTGGCTCAGAAAGAAAAGCTGTCCCTCTGAAGCTGCTTTGATAGCATAAATCCAGACACTGAGAGGTGGCGGCACATCAGAATCTTGCCTCTCGCTTTCAGAATCACAACCGTGTACTAAGTGGGAAACTTGGCTTTCCTCACGTTTGGAAATGCCCTAAATACTGTGTGTCCCGGAAGTGCAGGGAATCATTAAGGGTGTCATGCAACTTTAGAAAGCCTAGTTGAGCAGGTGGCTCCAGCATCTCACTAGATCCCTCACACCCTCGGTCCAAAATGCCTTCCCAGCAAAGCACACCCTGCATCAAACTTCATTCATCTGGCTGTGAAGAAATACAGGAGCGTTCTGGAATGGGAAGCAAGGCTTTTCATGACCTGGCAAGGTCTTCCCTGTTACTGGACTTCCGACTACAGAACTTATGGGGACTGGACATCAGTGGTTTGAAAGGGACCTCTTGCGGGCAACTCCAGGCATCATACTGCAACTCCCTGGTCCGCCGTAGTGAAAGAAACACAGGGGCCTGGTTCCTTCATTCTTCAGCTAGGGAACCGTGGCCCACCCTGTTGCCCCTGGGACACATGTTGGACTCTACTCTCTGAAAGGCTTTACTTTCCATCGCATGGAGCTCTCTCTGGGTGGCAGAACCTCACCGGAAAATTCCACGTTTGAGTTTTATAATCATTTGGCACAAAGCACTCCAATGTGGACCATACCACCCATCACTTCCCATCATGAAACCACATTGCCAGTGTGAGGAAAATTCTCTCAAAAGCCCTGCCAGTTACTAGGCTAAACGCACGTGTTCACAGGCCTTAACTTGACTTGGTGTTTACTCCATGGTTCAAACCTGATTTGAGGAGAGGCTCAAAGCAATGTGTAGACACACGAGCGGTACACTCATTCTATGAAAGAAAACCCCTCGTGCTTAGGGCCCTTGTATCATGTCTGAGCCCTGAAAGCATCCTGTGTAGTAAAGGAAGGTCTCCCACCTGCCTCTGTGGGAAACAGTCCCATTTCACGACACATCTTTCCTTTCCCCTCAGTCTGAGATACGCACCCTCCTGTGGGAGTTTGAACACCGACCTTTGCTCAGCTTGCCAAGGAACCCTGGGACAGGTAGGTCGTCAGCGGCTTCCAAACTTTTCACTAAGCTGCCCCCAATCCTGCTAATCATTCCATTCCCTGAAACAACCGCCGGCGTCAACCTTCATTCATTGCCCCTCAGTGAAACGCATCCCTTTTTTCCCTTCGGGGTACCATCCTCTTCCTAGTTTGAGAACAACCACGCTTCTATCGGCCCTTAGAGTACAGAGGTTAGCACAGCTTGACACTCCCTCAGAAATAGCATCACGTCGAATGACTTCCACGCACTTTACTCCAGGCCGAGCACTTCACAAGCCTCTTCTTCTCATGGAGAGAACACAGTGCCCAGGTGCCTTCCTTTTCTTCTACGGAACAGCCGGCATAATCCTAGGTGCAACTTGTTTGGGGCCATGTGAGAGGCTTTCTCCTCTCCAGCACCAAGACCACACTTTTCGCTGGCTCAGCACCCTATGGGCATTATGAAGATTTACTTGGCCCCATTATTGTCACCCGCTCCATATTTCACATGCAAAGTTCAATGTCCCCTCCCACCAGAGGGAGGCCTGCAGGACCCGTTTGTGCTGGTCCATTCAACCACATCTTCCAGTTCCTCTGGGAAATTTTTCATTCCATAGGGTGACCCTGGCCGCTGTTTCCTTCTTGCCTGAAGGCCTCATGGTCAGGAAAGATGCAAAGCGGTGGCTTCCAACCCAACGTTGATATATTTGTGAAAGAAAACCGTACCCGCCTAAACCTGCGACGCTTATGTTCCAGGCAGCGCCCGAGGGTGGCTTTTGACAGTTCATGTATCTGGCTTGTGAGCAATCCTTCCATATTCGACGTGAACAGGGAAGGCTTTCTTTGCATGAAGCCAAAGTGGTCACACTCGTTCCTGCCAAGCGAGCACTGGGCTTGCCCTAGCATTGCACGCAGGGCCAAGAAATGCACCTTTCGCACGTCCTTCCAACACTTCAGAAGTTGCCCGAATCCTGGGCACATGTGCCATAGCAGAAGAACACCGGTCTCTCTCATTCTGCATTCGTTTCACTTCTAAGCATCTCATGTTGTTTCTGTAAGGCAAGCAATGCTTTCGTCCAGGGAGAAAGATGGTAAAGACCTTCTGCCTGAGGAACACAGAGCTGGGCGCAGCTGTCAAATGTCTCTCAAAGAGCCAACTGACAGATCCGTCGAACACTATGTTAGAGGCCACACACTGCAGACAAGGAGTCCACTTGGAGTAAGACTGTGGAGCCTCACAAGTCTTCACCGTCATTAAGCCACATTTTGCCCTATTCTACTGGGTAGACACAGGTCTGAATAGGCATGCGAAAGACTGTGCCATCCAGACTGATGGAGTGCACTTTGTCAATTTCCCGGTGCAGAGTATTCATCAATGGCTCATGAGCAAGTGTAGCCCCACCTACCACACCCTAATTCCCTTTCAGTTAGAAACTTCCATTCCACGAGGGAACACAAGAAGGGACACATTTTTGGCCGGTCCATTAAAAACCGTCTTGTGCTCACTGAGGGAAGCTCTTCCTTGTGTACCGTAAAGTTGACCACGTCTGCTGGTTTCGTCTCCTGTCCCTGTTCGGACCACTCAAACATATTTCATGGATTTTGGACGAACCTGACTGTCCCGTGTCTCTGAAAGAAAAGCCGGCCCTCTGAAGCTACTTGGATACGGTAATTCCGGAGACTGAGAGATGGCGGCACATCAAATTTCTTACCTCTACCTTTGAGAAACACATCTGGGTACTAAGTCGGACACCTGGCTCTCCTCATGGTGGGACATTCTCTCGCTCCTGTTTGTCCCCAAAGTGCAGGGCAACACCCAGGGTGCCATGAAAAATTAGAAAGCTTAGTTGGGCAGGTGTCTCCAACCTCTCACCAGCTCCCCCACGCCCTGGGTCCCAAGTGCCTTCCAGCAAAGAATACCCTGCATCAAACGTCATTCATCTGGTTGGTAAGAAATGCAGGAGCGTTCTTCAATGGGACGCAAGACTTTTTGTGCCCTGGCGAGGTCTTCCTTGCTACTGGACTTCTCAATACAGAGATTATGGGGGCTGGACAGCAGTCAGTGGAAAGGGCAATATTGTGGGCCACACTAGGCATCATGCTTCAACTCCCTGTTCCCTGTAGTGAAGGAACCACAGGACCTAGTACATTCGTCCTTTCACTACAAAACAGCAGGTCACCCTCTCACCCTGGGACTCATTTTGGACTCTACCCGCTGAAGGCCTTCCTTTCATTCCGTGGAGCCCCACCTGGGTGGCAGAAACTCACCTGAGAATTCCACATGTGGGATTAGCAAGCATGTGACATAAAGAACTGCAATCTGGCCCACGCCATCCATTGCTGCCCTTCAAGGAGACAACATTGCCACTGCAAGGAAAAGGCTCTCAAAAACCTGCCAGTTACTAGGCTAACGGCACGTGTTCACAGGCCTTAAGGGGAACGTGGCTTCTAGTCCATGGTAGGTACCTGCTTTCGGGAATGGCTCAAAACAGTGTTGTAGACACACCAGTGGTACCTTCATTCTATGAAAGAAAACCCCTCGTGCTTATGACTCTTGGCTCACATCCATGCCCTGAAAAGATCTTCAGAGTAGAAGGTCTCCTATCATCCTCTGTGAGAAACACACCCATTTCGTGATACATACTTCTATCCACCCAGTCCAAGAACCTTTCACTCCCGTTGGAAATTGGAACATGGAGCTTTGCTCAGCTTGCCGTGGAATGCTGGGAAACGTAGGGCGGCAACGGTCTGCAAACGTTTAACTAAGCTGCCCCCAATCCTGCCTACGGTTTTGTACCATGTAACAACCGTCGGCACTTACATTCTTTCATTGCGCCTCGAAGAAACACATCCCTCTTTCTCTTCAGGGAACCATCCTGTTCACAGAGTGTAAACGACTGCGCTCCTATCGGCCCTTATATTACAGAGCATAGCACAGCTTGACACTACCTGGTAAAGTCCAGCAAGGTGGATACCTTCCGCACCACCTTCACACCTAGCCGTGCGATTCACAAACCTCTTCCTCTTAGGGAGAGAACACAGTGCCCAGGCTCTTCCTTCTTCTTCTAACGAACACAGCCACACTCCTTCTACCTGCAACCTCTTGTACTATGCCATGTGAAAGTCTTTACTGTCTCCAGCGGCAGGATCACATTCTCATTAGCTCAAAACCCTATGAGCATTATAAATGTTTAGTTGGCCGCATTATCACATCCCCCTCTCCACATACCACACACAAGCTTCATAGTCCCTTCCAACTAGTGGGAGGCCTGCAGGAACCTTTGTGCTGCTCCATTCTGCCCCTTCTGGTTCCTCTGGGAAAGTTTTCATTTGTAAGGTTAAAGGGGCATTTGTTTCCCTCTCACCTGAGGGGCTCACGTTCAAAAAAGGTGCAAAGCAGCCACTTCCCACCTTTGGTGATACATGTGTGAAACAATACCCTACCTGCCGAAACCCAGAACGCTTATTTTCCATGCAGGGCCAGAGGGTGGCTCGTGGCAGTTCTTGCCTCTGGCTTGTGAGCAAACATTCCGTGTTGAATGTGAACACGGAAGGCTTCCTTTGCATGAATTCCGAAGGACTCTCCCACCTTGCTGCCACAGAAGAAACAACCTTCCCCAGCATTGCACGCATTGTCTGAAAATGCACCTTTGGCCCGTCCTTCCAATGCTTCGGAAGCTGCCCTAAATCCTGGGGACATGTGCTGTGCCAGAAGACACCGGTCTGTCTCGCTCTGCATTCGTTTCACTTCTAAGCATCACATGTGGTTTCTGTAAGGCAAGCAAGCCTTTTTTTACAGGGTGAAAGACCATGACGACCTTCCAACTGAGGAACACAGAGCGTGGTGCAGCTGTCAAATGCCTCTCAAAGAGCCGACGGACAGGTCCCTGGAACCCTGTGCTAGAGGGCACACACTGCGGACATGGCGTCCACTTGCGGAAGGAAGACGGAGCCTCGAAGGTCTTCACTGTCCTTAAGCCACATTTTGCCACATTCTTCCCAGCAGACACGGGCTCCGCTTGGCATTGTTAAAGACTCTGCCTTCCAGACTCAGGGAGCAATTTTGGCCAGTTTCCAGTGCAGAGAAATCACCAATGGCTCATCTGCAAGTGTAACCCCACCTACCCCTCCCGAGGTGCCCCACAAGTTGAAACTTCCCTTCCCGAGGTAACACCACAAGTGAAACTTTTTTGCTGGTCCATTCAAACCAGTCTTGTGCTCACTGAGGGAAGCTCGTCCTTGTGTACAGAAAAGCTTCCACGTCTTCTAGTTTTGACTCCTGTCCTCGATTGGACCACTCAAAGTCGTTTCAGGGAATTTGGACGAACCTGACTGTCCTGTGGCTCAGAAAGAAAAGCTGTCCCTCTGAAGCTGCTTTGATAGCATAAATCCAGACACTGAGAGGTGGCGGCACATCAGAATCTTGCCTCTCGCTTTCAGAATCACAACCGTGTACTAAGTGGGAAACTTGGCTTTCCTCACGTTTGGAAATGCCCTAAATACTGTGTGTCCCGGAAGTGCAGGGAATCATTAAGGGTGTCATGCAACTTTAGAAAGCCTAGTTGAGCAGGTGGCTCCAGCATCTCACTAGATCCCTCACACCCTCGGTCCAAAATGCCTTCCCAGCAAAGCACACCCTGCATCAAACTTCATTCATCTGGCTGTGAAGAAATACAGGAGCGTTCTGGA